>NW_017722638.1:0-500 GCF_001865875.1 Lupinus angustifolius | reverse complement strand
CTCATTCTTATCAGTTGCATTTCAAATTGCCGAAAGTCTCTCATCTCATTCATTCTTCTTAAACATAAGGAAAAATTTGATTTCATTCATTGCAATTTAAATGTAAATAAATGGATAATAACTCAATTTGATTCTAAAAAAATTATAAGTGAAGATTAATGCATCATTTAAAATTTGTAACAAAAATAATAATACTTAGGATCATTTGTATTGAATAATAGGAATGTGATTTTACATTTGTTCATTCCCTTCCGTATTCATTCACTGTGTTTTATCCCATAATTTAATCTTATGCTTTCCATTTTTCTTCTTATTGTAATAATAATAATAATAATAATTTGATATGATTATCTTTCAGTTAAAATTTGAAATAATTTTGTTAATAATTGTGTAGTGATACATGATTATTAAGGTAATATTTATTAGCAACATCCGATTTCATTCATTGCAATTTAAATGTGAATAAATGCACAATAACTCAATTTGATTCTAAGAAAGTT
>NW_017722637.1:0-20780 GCF_001865875.1 Lupinus angustifolius | reverse complement strand
ATCTTAAATAAAATACACATATAGGAGTTACATTTTTAAGGAACAAATATATTATAACTGTTTTATAACTTACAATTGATTATGAGAGGAAATATATTTTCATAACTTATAATTGGTTGAGAGAGAAAATATATTTTCAAAATAAGCGAATCAATATAAAATTAAATGACAAATAAAAATATTCTTTAAAGTGCATTTTTTATTGACGTTTTATCAAATTATTACACAATATTACTAATATACATTTAATAATATTCATACTTATGTGCTTCTAAATATTCGTCAAAATCAATGTATCATCAGAATGCTCGAGTAATATGAGATTGTTTAACCATATGAATGTACAGGTAAGATGAATGTTTTTAACCATGTGAATACACATGTAACATGTGTGTTTTTTAATCATTAGAATGTACATTTAACATGTATGTTCTTAATCACACGAATGCATGAGTAACATGTGTGCTCTTAAATATAAGAATGCACAAGTAACATATTTTTTTTCTTAACCATATGAATGAATGCACGAATAAGATGTGTTCTTAACTATTAGAATGCACGGGTAACATGTGTGTTATTAACCATTAGAATGCACGAGTAATATCTGTTATTAACCAAACGAATACACGAATAACATATGTGTTATTAAACATACGAATACACGGATAACATGTTTATTCTTAACCATGTGCCAAAAAATTATTGCCCCGTGCAAATGCACGAGTAACTTACTAGTATATATATATATATAATTAGGGGGGTTTGTCTAGGTGGTTTGTGTAATTTCACTAAAACTCAGTGTAATTTACTCTTATTTCTAAAAGAGAAATGGTTTTTGTAAAACCAAATATGTGACCATATATTTTTCTGATGTATTTTTTATATATGTATATGTATATCCAAATAAGACCAAAAGAAAGTAAGAAAAGGACAAATATATATTTTATCAAATATAATGCTCAAATTGAAGGTTATTTCAAAGAGTGGAATATCTATATATTAACATAAAAATTTATACAAAGTCAATATATCATTATTTTTATTATTTATGTTTAAGAATCAATGATAATTAAATAAGAATAATAAATAATGCAACTTATCTATCCTTGTCTGATTCGGTAGGAGGAAATCTTTATGTATCAAAAAAACGTAACATAAGGATATAAGCTTCAGTCTAAATTTTCCATTGCCTGTATCATTTTCACCAAAAGGCCTCTTACAAGAAATACATTCCCACAGTTTCTCTTTTATGAAGGAGAGATTTAAGGAACATTAAGATTAAAAAAAGTGGTCCATGAGGTTCGCTTTACCATCACAAGTTGAGAGATTGTTTTTGGGGACTTGTATTCATGACCTCCAAGTTAGAAGGTAAACAACATTCCGACCCCACCTCGTGAGGAAAATTAATACATTACAACATATAACCTTACACTTTAACTAGGTGAATTAAAGCAAAAACCTACTCATATCTTACTCCTCATTCTCACCAATCTTGCCAATGTCTCTTGAGCAGCCAAGGTCTGTGCATGGTTATGACCAAGCATCACAGTTCTAATACTGATACATGTTCTACATAGCTCTTTTCCACTATCTAAATGCCCTCCTCTTGCAAGCAACTTTGCTCTAGTCTCAAGTAATGTTGCCTTCAATAATGTCACATCTTGCCACACATATTCATCAACTTTTTGTTGGCTTCTTTGCAACCTTCTTTGCCAACAAATTGAGTCATGTGACCAATCTTGGATTTGAGATACAAAAGACTTCTCAACTTCCTCTAGTGCATTGGTGCAAACCTTTAAGAGCTCTAGTGCTGAATTGCATCTTGAGAATGTTGTGAAGGCTTGAACTGCAAGTGGTAGTGCTGTTTTTTTTATGTATAGGACCATGTCATTTGGTTTTAGTTGCACAATTGGTGGGTCAGATTTGAAACCAAATACTAGAAATGCTGATGCCCATGATTGATCTAAGTTCACATGGTTTCCCATTTTTCGTACTCCTTGAACTGCAGCATTTGCATATTGCAGACCACCTTTTGTTCTAGCAAATGCTTGTGTTATAGGATGGAACTGTATCCAACATCCATCCTGATGATTTGCAATTCTAGCTAGTCCAATTTTCACAAGAAGCATGGCTGAATCTTCTTCACTTTTCCATGTCCTTGACGAGAAACAGCTCAGTTTTAGGCTAAGACATTTGGTCCACTTCTTGAGGCTGTTTTCGGCTATAGGGATACCCTTTGCTGTATTGAGTAACAAGCTGGATGAAATTGGAACTGGAGAAAACCAACCACTAACTAGAAGCATTCTTATAGCTAGAAGGTTCTCTTTTGCTTTAGTTTTCTCCAAAGTTCTCAAACAAAAATGGAGAGTTTTCGTTAAGAAAGGATTGCTCTTGAACCATTTTTCTTCTTCAATGCTCATATAACAAGAGTTTGATTCTTCATTCAGTGGTACCTGGTTTATAGCTTCAAACAGATCAGAAGGTTCAATTGCAAGTTCAGACAACAAAGAACCAATAAGCCACAAACCAAAGCTTAACCTTCCAAGTTTGTCATTGAATTTTTCAAGAAACTCCATTGCTTCAGCTGAATTATCTTTCTTTTTTCTTCCTCTTATAAGGATCATTGCATCAGATAATGGCAAGGGTGGAAGCTGAACAATATCATAGTTCATTACTTTGGACAACCTAGTAGTAACAATCACATGTGTCCCTCCTGTGTTTCTTGGTATCAAGTCATATAGATCCTTCCCTTCCCACCATTCCTCTTCGGTCTCGAGATTATCGATTATAACTAAGTAAGGCGTCTCACCAAACAACTCCCTCTTGATCCTCTTGAACGCTTCAAATTCTTGCTCCTCGAAGCTACGCATTCGACCCCTTTCCATCTCGGAGTCAGCACCAACATCCAAGCCGAAATTGAGAGACAAGTTCAATATGTTCTGCCTGAGATACCTAGCCTCACCTCCAACCCACAACACCATTTTGTACCTCTGGTAATATCTATGAGCAAATTCCAATGCTAGCTCAGACTTACCAATCCCGGAAACACCATTAATGCAAATCACACTGCTACACAAGCTCTTATAGTTTCCACTCTTTGACTTCTTATTCTTCAACCTCTTATTGTTTCCTATGATTGGTTCCACCCAAGCCTCTAAAGTTGGTTCTTTAGTACTCTTTCCCATCTCTAGACTAATATATCTCCCACCTTTTCGTATCACCATTTCGCTTTCTTCGTCTCCAAGGCCTTCAGATTGTCCACTACCACTTGCTTCTCCTTTCATACAATGATCTTGGACTTGTTCAAGACAATTCCCATTCCCGAAAAGAAGACCTTCAATCTCGATAATCTCCTTTTCTCTTCCAACAAAGTAAGTATTCCTTGGGAAAGGTAAATTCTCAAACCCTTGCACATTGTTGTTCTTCATGTCAGCATTCTTCCTACCAAGTTTCGCTCTCAAGATAGTAGCCGCTTTTGTTACGCAGCTTCTCCAATTCCCATCATTAGCCTCTAGATTGAATTCATTGCATTTCATGAGTCCATCAATTGCCTCTTTACATTCTTTATCAATTGAGTTGCAGTTAAGAAGAGCCATAATCTCAGCAGGTCCAGTGTCAAATAGGAGAGGAATCAAGTTCTTCTTTTGAGCAAAAAATCTAACCTCTTCCATGCTCAGATGGTTAAGGAAGCTGTAACTTGTGACAACCACCAATCCGAAAGGCACCGAGCAAATAACTCTATCAGCAATCTCATGGCTTTGGCTATCCGAATACTTCGCTCTGTCAGCAAGCAAGCAATCAATCCCTTGATGCTCAAGCTCGGACTTAAGCCACTTGCAGAATCTCAGCAGCTTGGGATTTTGGCCATGAAAGCCAATGTAAACATCACAACTTCTTAGTTTGGAATTGGAAGCAGGGGAAATAGGCCCTTTTGCAAATGAGATTCTAGGGACCGGAAACGAGAACGATATCCGCGGATCAGCTGCTTCAGGAACCGGAACACATGTCACATACTTGAGCTTTGTATCAGAAGTATCATCAGAAAATTCAAATGCATCAGAAGGAGGAGTATAAGAACTACTAGGAACATCTTCTGGAGTAGAAGGATGAGTGGTTATTGTTGAATGTAGTGGTTGGTTTTCTAAGGTAGACTCATCTAAGGGCTTTGAGATTATGGCTCTTGGAGATATATATGGTGACTGCAATGCTGAAACAAATGCTGATGAAGGTGGAGACACAAGAGGAGATCCATAAGGTGTTGATTCTATAGAACTCTTAATGTTTGGTGAAGGTAAACATGAATTTTCTAAACTCTCTTCACCTTGTTTAATATTGCTGCTTGCAATCTTAACTTTAAGTGTTCTAGACATCGCTGAAGGGTTTGTTGCATTGATTCCTAGGTTGTTATCTTCTCTTGCCATGAAAATAAGAACTCTTCAAATATAGCTAACAAATGCAATGCTAGATCTCACTATAGATGAAAATGGTAGATTAGTCTTAAACATTAGTTTCTTAATCAAGAATGGCTTTCTCTAATGTTTGTGTAGGACATAGGAAAATATGCATTATTTGGTGCAAGGAAACAAAAGACCTGAAAACTGTGTGGTTCTGACCATGACCCTACATTTGAATGCAATGTAAGGCAATAATAAAGAACTCAGAGATAAGAGAAATGTGCATGTTTTTGCACCATAGATTAGGCTTGGATTTTAGTATCTGAACTTTCTGAAGCTTTGTGTACTATGTTTCATTTTGAAGAGCTAGTATTGATGATGTGACTTGAGTTGTGAAGCATGGAGCTATGATATTGAATGTGAATGTTTGTTGGGAAATGAGTTTTCAGGTTCTAGTTTTGGTGTTGCTATTGTTGTGTAAAGGAAGAGTAATGAACATCTGCATAGAAAAGGAAAAGAACATTATTGAGAAAATCTTTGAGTAACTATAAGAAAGTTTCACACCATGATGTTAATATTTCTCAAAACCATTGAAAATTTGAAATAACCTCAGCTTTCTATATCTATGCTTCAACTTCAGGGTATCCTTTGATCATAGTCACATGCTACATGTTCTGGTTCGCGTCACGGTTCTGGTTTACTGTATCCGGTTTTATGTGGTTCATTATTTTTATAATATTATTACACACACTTCTTTTATATGGAATTAGTACATGGTAGATAGACTAAACCAATAACTATGTAAATATGAGAAAATAAAAATACACATTTTTTATATAGTCAAGAGTATTCTCACTTTTATGGTAATTAATTAATCATTTTTTAGAATGTATGATTATATATCTCAACAAATACTATTATCAAAAATCGAATATTTAATATTTTGAACTAAAGAAAAATCAGGTAAGTCTTATGGTAGTACACCAATGTGTGGTTAGGAATAAAAATGGGCTTAAGTTGAAGTCTTTAATTCTGGGTTAACCTTTCTCTCTCTGTTCCAGTGATAGCTAGCTCTGCAGGGGAATCTAACGTGCCGGTTGATTCTCCAAGGTTTGAATTGAACATATTATATTGATTTCAATGCAATAACAATTAACAAGTGAACATATAATATTAAATAAATACATCAAGGCAAGTGTGGTGTGTCTACCAAAAAAAATGAACAGTATGGGGTAGCTTTTCAATATTAATAGTTTAATACTGCACTATAGGGTAAATATGGTTTTGTCTTATGCACTTGGCCTTGCATTTTCTAAGCTGTTGCAAATGATAATCTCAAAAAAGTTGCCATTAGCACAAAGTTGTAATGGCTATAATTGAGGGAGATCTACAAATGTGAATACTTTGATCATCAATTTTTAATATTATATTTACAATACTACTAGGTTGTCTTATGAGTTTTCGACCCTATACTCCTTTTTTTTCTTTCTCTTCTTTTTTGGCTTCTGAACATCCTAGGTATAATAATTTTAACTGTGTTTGATTTCGGTATTACTCAAATCGTTAGTTTCTTAGAACTTTCTGCTTGAAATATAAGATCAACTTATTAACATTTCTCTTTAATATACTTCTTACTTCATGTATAACTCTTTAAATTTCTTACTAAAAACATCCATAATGCAAACTTGAAAGTTTTTGGCTTTTAGTGGTAGTGTGGTAAGGAAGATGAGAAATTAGAATTTAATCGTATACATTAAAGATGAAATAATTTATCAAAATTTAAGTAATTTATTAGAGTCATTATTTCTATGCCCTAGTGTGTACTTTCGACAAATAAAATCCTCAACAAGATTTTTAAAGCTTGTGCCATGGTTTATTTAAGGGTTTTCAAGAAAATGGATATGCAAGCTAAAGAACGTGTTTAACATGCACATTTATCATTTCTTCTTTTTCCATTATCCTATTTTCAAATGTTTTATGATGGGACATTCTACAACTATGGGCGATTTTTGTATTGCGTTGTTGCGATGGAAAGCCTGAAATTAAGGTGGTAATCTTCCTCAATAATACACAAATGGTTTCTTTAGGGTTAGTTTGGGAATCATGAAATACACTTGTTTCATATCTTTCAAGTCTTCCCTTTCCCTCACTTCCCCTCCAAAATCCAACTCCCAAACTAACCCTTAGTGATCACTGGTAGTGCATTTTCTTTATAATAACATTTGCGTGAGATATTCATGCACAAACCAACCTCCCTTCACTTACAACATTTGAAGTATGTTTTATGACATATCAAACAAACAATCAATCATGGTCTCGTGCTACGCAAAACCGACACAAACATTTTGCAAACATATTTTTATGCATATTAGGGAGAGAACAATGATGGTCGCACATTAACAGAAGCTTAAATCATTTTCTTCAGAGGTAACCCAATTTCATGGCTATTAAGGAAGCAACAAATAGTGGCAAGATTAACCATAGAGGTAGAGTATTAGCCAGTTGCTACGATTATATCAGAGTTAATGTGGCTTCAAAACATACTTCATGAGCTAAGAATTCAAATGTAGCCCCTACACTCTTATAGTGTGATAATGCAAGTGTCACCTACCTATGCTCCAATCATATCCTACATTCAATAATGAAGAACATTTTTATGGGTTACATTTCATTGTAGAACAAGTTCAACCCAAAAAGTTCGTGATCACACATCTATATCTATACTATATATAAAGCCAAAACTTGAAATAACTTCCTTCATGGTGTAATTTTCATTTCCTATATTGCCCTTAACATTATTTAATTTTTACAAAAAAACTATATAATCCTAAGCAACTACCACCAATACATTAATTAACCACATATCTCACCTTAAATTAAACATTATCATAAACAAACAAAAAATATAATATAAAGTATACCGAACACAACAAATATACTTTAATTCAAAAGATGAAATATATAAAAATTGAATATGTAGTATCACATAATATTCGTCGGTAATGTACTTTATTATGTGTAAAGTAAGTTTTTAAAGATATACGCTACTATTTCTTTTACATTTTAAACATGTTTATATTAAATAATCAATTAGATTACATTTGGAGCAAATTTATGAGGGTTAAGTCTACATAATGATAGATAAATTACATAGATTGATTGTGTATTTATGCAAATTGTTTTCTTAAAATTTGTGAATGCATATGTCATATGACACAAAGGGAAGATAATTTTTCTAATTGAATTTGTCTTCCAAAATTTGTGTTCGACCTCATTCCTAGGATCGGTCAACATCAATTGACATTTGAGTCTAGATAAAGAGAATAGGCCAACAAAATCTGATCATATAAGAGATTGTTGATCTCCGAGTAATCAAACCCTAATTCTAGAAAGACCAACAATGATGGTGACAGAACATGGTCAAGTTATCACCTATGTCAGAAAACCTTCCTTGATCCGAAAGGCAAGGCCCACAACCTAAGTAATTGGAGATGTCCACGATATCACCTAAACCTATAAGGTAATACAATCTCATATCTTGTCAGGCTGGTCGGTTGAAAGTACAAGATCGAGTAATCCATAATAATTGTGGATATCCTCTTGGAGCGCAAACCACTCTACCTCACAGTATAAATAAGTGAAGTCATCCAAAAGAAAATGACACATATTATCTCTCTATTTTCTTTTTCTAACATACAATCCTATAAACACTAACTTGAATGTTGAAGTCTCTTCTTCGGTACTTACCCAAGGAGAACCACAATCCAATTTAATAGTAGATTGACTCCTCCTAATCCTCTTCTAATGCCTAAGAACAATTTGTATTTGTCATTTATGAGAGATTGATTTTTTTAATATTTTAATTACCTTTTATTACATAATCAATTAATTTAAATTCCGAAACATCTCATTAGAAAATTTGAATAATATGTGAATAATTTTATTAAAATTTACGAGGCAATAGAGAATAGAGATATTAAAGTTTATTGAGGATTAAGGATTCACTTGAAGTTATAGAGAATAGAGATATTCCTATACCATTTCTGATTAAAGAAAGATACTTAGATTAAATGGATAGACAAAATTTGTACTAGTGAGTATTTGTTATTATACTATTAGGATCGATTAGTACAACATGTATGACAACTATCTTTGCAATCGTCTGACACAGTTTAAAGCCATTTGCACCGGTAATTGCACCAAAGACTAGCGCACCTAAAGTAAATTGTAAAAAAATGGATATAGAAAAGTTTCATAAATATAATATATTTAAGTTAGACGTATTAAATCAATATATTATCAGCTTAATATACATACGTGGATCGATACTCCAAACTTGTTAACCCGAATTCTTATTTTTCTGATATCAATTGTATACTTGTCTTTATAATTTTATCAACTTTGTGCATCTAATCATAATTAGTCCGTCATTTGATGTTTTTTATGTCGGTCAAAGTTGTTCTTTTTGGGATGATGAACAAAGAAAATAAAACTACGAAGATATGTGGAATAGTAGTGATATATTGATGAAAAAGAATAAAAAACATATGTAAGTTTCTTGTAGTTATAATTAGGGGTGAGCATGGGCCTGGTTGGGACGAGTTAAGGCTTGTCCTTACCCGGCCCTAAATATTGGTCGGGTCACTTTTTTGAACCTGGACCTAGACCCGAAGCTAACTTGATCCTAAATAGCGGTTGAGTCAGCCTTTAAATCTGACCCGACCCTAGACCCGATTAAATATAATGTATACTCATTTTAGATAAAGACTTCTCAATATTATTTATTATTATGAATATGTAGTTTGATATATAAAATGATATATGTATATATATATATATATATATATATATATATTATTAATCAGGTATATATTATGAAAAAATTAAAGAATAAATGATACTTTCGACCAAAATGGTATCATTACTCTATACACATTTGAGTAGAAACATATACAAACATGATGAGCGAGTGACCATGGGACGGGATGGGTTGGGTCATGCTTGGTCCCTACCCGGTCCTAAATATTGATCGAGTCTATTTTTTGAACCTGAACTCGACCCTAGACCCGACTAGACCTACCCTATTTGGATTCGATCATGATCGGGCCATGCCGAGTGAGCGGGTAAGGTCGGGTCCTGCTCACCCCTAGTTATTATTGTGATGTTACAAAATGATAAAATTGAATATGTAAATTATGTCTTGGTGGTTACTAAATGGAATTGAATAAAATTATACAAGTTCAATTACCTGAATGCCCTTTAGGCATATTTTGCATTTAAAAATTATGTTTGTTTAATTACCTAAACACCATTTAGGCATGTTTTGCCTTCATATAGTAGTAGTATATATATATATATATATCCACGAGTAATGTAAGAATTTATTTTCATGGTTAGTCTTAAAACTAATCTTGCCATGTCTAACAAAGGCTTTTTTGCTTTTGCAATGAGAAAGAAGAAACATGAGAGAACAAAGAAGAAGAATAATATGAACTTTTGTAATTTTATTGATGATTTATCAAAGGTACATAACTTTTGGTTTTTCATTCTGACCGTGTACACAGGCCACTATTGGCATGCTGGCTCCGAATCTTGGCACAATCAGTTGATCTTGTGGATGACGAATGTATCAGGCTCTAGCATCATTAGCGGAGTATTGGCGCATCATGTTGATGTCTTGGCATAATATGTTGACCCAAACTTCGCGCATCATGGCTAGATCTTGGCCCGATTGTTGACTTGATTTTGGCATATCCTAGTGCATGTTGGCCTAGCCTTGGTGCATCCTGGTGCATGTTGGCCAAGCCTTGGCACGTCCTGGCCAAGCCTTGGTGTGTCCTAGTAAAGCCTTGGCTCATCTGAACAGGAGAATTTGGCACATGTGATTATACCAAGTTTAACATCCCTCCACAAGTTGGAGTATGTATATCACACATTTGAAGCTTGGACATATTATTTGAGAAAATCCCAAGAGGTTGCGCCTTAGTAAAGATATCAATAATTTGTAAATTGGTTGAAACTGGAAATATGAACAATGCTATTCAATACCTTTTCCCTAATAGAATGATAATTCATTTTAATGTGTTTTGTTCTTTCATGAGACATTCAATGCCTTTAGAAAATATGCTAAAAGAGTTCAAAATGAAAAATCACTAGAAATCGCTACTATAAGAAGTGATCATGGGGGAGAATTTAAAAATGTTTCTCTTGAAGAATTTTTTGATGATCTTAGTATTAATCACAATTTCTCTGCTCCTACAACACCACAACAAAATGGTGTTGTAGAGAGAAAGAATCGATCCTTAGAAGAACTTGCTCGTACAATGTTGAATGAAACTAATCTCCCAAAATACTTTTGTGCTGATGCAATTAGTACAACATGTTACGTTTCAAATAGAGTTCTTATAAGACCAATTCTCAAGAAAACCCCATATGAACTCTTTAAAGGTAGAAAACCAAACATTTCACCTTTGCATGTATTTGGTTGTAAATGTTTTGTTTTAAATAATGGTAAAGACAACTTAGGCAAGTTTGATGCAAAAGCCGATGAATGACTTTTCCTAGGCTACTCTCTTACAAGTAAAGCTTATAGAATTTTCAATAAAGAATTCTAGCTATGGAAGAATTTATTCATGTGTCTTTTGATGAAACCAATGCTATAATAAAGATGAGTTAACTCTTGACGAAGAGGACTTGCCAAGTTCCCCTTTAACAAAAGAGTATTTTACCAATACAACAATCAATACTGTGCATTTGAAATAGATGATACTCTATATTCTCAAGAAGAGCATATTCATTCTGATTTACTCAAATAATGGAGAACTCATCGAGATCATCCTATTGACAAAATCATTAGCGACATAAGTAAGGGTGTCACTACCCGTTTAAAGTTAAATGATGTTTGTTTAAATATGGCCTTCATTTCTCAAATAGATCCTTCCAAGATTGATGATGCAATTGAGGATGAACACTGGATTCTTGCAATGTAGGAAGAGTTAAACCAGTTTGAGAGAAATGAAGTTTGGTAACTTATTCCTATACCAGATAATAAGCATGTTATAGGAACTCGTTGGGTATTCCATAATAAATCAGATGAAAATGGAATTATTGTTAGAAACAAAGCTAGACTACTAGCACAAGGCTACAATCAGGAAGAAGGAATTGATTTTGATGAAACCTTCGCTCCTGTTGCTAGACTTGAAGCTATTCAGTTATTACTTGCATAACTTGCTCACTAAATTTCCAGTTATATCAAATGGATGTAAAGAACGCATTTCTTAATGGTTATATACAAGAAGAAGTGTACGTCGAACAATCGCAGGTTTTGAGGACTACAAACATCCTTCTCATGTATAAAAAATAAAGAAAGCTCTTTATGGCTTAAATTAAGCTCCTCATGCTTGGTATGATCGTCTAACAAACTTTCTACTTGAAAAGGGTTTCACCAAAGGAAAGGTCGACACTACACTTTTTATTAAGAAAATAAATCATCATACTCTTCATATTCAAATATATGTAGATGATATTATTTTTGGTTCTAATAATGAGATTTTGTGTAGTGATTTTGGCAAAATGATGCAAGGGGAATTTGAAATGTCCATGCTGAGGAAATTAAATTATTTCTTTGGATTGCAAATCAAACAACTCGAGGATTGTATTTTTTTTAAGTTAATCCAAATACTGCAGAGATTTGCTGAAAAGATTTGAAATGGATGAATGCAAGTCAATAGCCACTCCTATAGGTTCTGGTACATACATCGATATAGATGAAGCTGGAAAATGCGTTGACATATCAAAGTATCGAGGTATGATTAGTTCCCTACTTTATTTAACTGCTAGTAGACTTGATATAATGTTTAGTGTCTGTTTGTGTGCATGTTATCAAACAAAAAGAAAAAAAATCACATTTAGTTGCTGTCAAAAGAATCATGAAATATCTAAAAGGCACAAGTGATGTTAGATTTTGGTATCCAAAAGGAAGTATATGTGATTTGGTTGGATATTCAGATTCAGATTTTGCTGGATGCAAAACTAAGAAAAAGTACAAGTGATACTTGTCATATATTAGGAAATGCATTGGTCTCATGGTCATGCAAGAAACAAATTTGTGTTGCCCTAAGTACTACTGAAGCAGAATACATAGCGGCAAGTAGTTGTTGTGCCCAAGTGTTGTCGCTTAAACAACAATTATGATATAATGGCTTAGACTTAGACTGCATTCCCTTAAAATGTGAGAATACTAGTCCTATAAATCTCACAAAGAATCCAATAATGCATCCTAGAACCAAACACATAGATATAGGACATCACTTCCTTAGGGACCATGTCTAAAAGAAAGATGTGTCTGTAGAATTTGTTGATACTCAAGACCAACTAGCAGATATATTTACTAAACCTTTGGCAAAAGAACCTTTCTATAAAATAAGACGAGAATTATGCATACTTGTCTTAAATACTTATACATGATTATATGTTTGCTTCATTATGTTTATCTTATGCCTACTTGTACTTAAAATTGCTTAAATTTTATTCAAAATTTTTAAATTTATGTAATCGATTACATAGGGTCAATAACCGATTACTAGGCATCAGTAGGCATCAATATCTTATCCCTCCTCATTTTTCAGACACTTCTTCTTCTTCTTCTTCCTAAAACCCCTCTTTTCGTGTTTACCCTGGTTTTGCTCTAAAAACTTCATTTTTTATCCAATTTGCATGATTTTTGAGTTATTTCATATCACATTCTCAATTCTAAACACTTCTATTCTATCATTTTTGTGTTTAGTAGCCTAAATCAAAAGTCCCCAAATCTATCAAACCTCAAAACCTAATCTTTCAAAACTTCAATCAATGACTTCATCATCAAGGGCTAAGAAGCAACGTACCGGGTTGTCTTAAAAGAAGCCAGGTACTTCATCTTCTGAGGCCAATCCTCTGGAGTTGGCACGTCTTCTCAGAGCATTTTCTTGGACGCTCAATCTTTGCTCCTAAGTATGGTAATATCAGTAACTTTGAGTTTGAAGATTTCCTTTTCCCTATTCTACTTAGTTAACAAGATCTTTTTGATTTTTGTGAGAAATCAAATGCCTACTATCCTGAACTTGTTAAAGTATTTTGCAACAATTTGAAATTTAGGAGAAATCATTTAACATCATCCGTGAAAGGAAAGGAAATTGTTTTAGATGTTAAAACCTTCAGTTCAATATGTTGTAATATAACTTCTCAAGGTAGCATAATTGAGATTGGTCTTACATGTGAATGAGATAATTATGATAGAAAAGAGTTCTACTACTCCATGTGTAGATTCTCTAAACGAGAAATTGAAATGCGTAAGCAACATGCTTTAGGTTAAACTCTAAAGAGTAAAGATATCCTTGTTGTAGGAAATCTCAATCTTGAAGATTGTTTGCTTCATTACTTTCTTAGCTATGTCATTATTCCAAAATATTTAAATCATTCTCAAGTTAATGAATATGGAACTACAATTGATGTATGCTCTTAAGCATAACGTTTCAATCAATTGGGCTCTGACAGTAATGAGACATATGCGGTCTGTGCGAGATACTCACAACCCTTTGCCTTATGCAATCTTCTTAACCAACATACTTGAGCATTTTGGTGTATCCACTACTGGTGAATCCAAAATCACACTTGATGCACACGATTGTAAGATCGATGTAGATGTGATCCACAAAATGGGTTTCTTTTGAGATCCAATTGATAGAATCTGTAAGTATCAAATTTATAGACAGGTTGCACCCGCTGATCCAAATGTCTCTATTAACCCTCGTGAACATCAACATTCTGAGTTTTATGCTGAGTCATCTTCATCTGCTGCCATGCCTACCAATCAGATGATCATGGATGAGTTATTCTCTCTTCGAGGCTACATCTCTAATCAGATGGATCCTCTTGATGCTCACAATCAACAAGTCTAATTTGAACTTCAATGTCTTTCCTATAAAATCAATAGCATGGACCTTGATGACGATAGCACTGAGCCTAAGTCTTAGAATATCTATTGTCTAGGATTTCTCTTTGTAATGTTGTTGGATTATTGAAAATGTGTTTTTATTGTTTTTCTGCTTGAATTTGAACAATGTATGAACATCTTTTAATTTTCTGCTATACTATGATGAATTTGTATTTGTTATATACATATCGTATGCTATATATTGTGCTGGAATCTTGACTTTTCTTCTTTTTGATGAACTCAAAAGGGGGAGAAAAGTTGGGAGAGTGTAATTCTGTTTAAAAATCTTTCAGGCACATAACTCCAAATCAAAGGGGGAGCATACTTAAGTCAAGTAAGAATATCACAAAGTATGCTACTCTCAACAAACTACACTGTCAAGTAGATATTGGTTTTTCATCATATAAAAAGGGGAGATTGTGAAGAAGATCTTGCTCCCGACCTTGGCCTGGTTTTGATGAATATACCAACATCACATAAAGAAGAAAATGAAGAATACTTATGAAGACAATGAAGATAAAGCTTCAAAAAATTAGAGTCTAAGTGTATATGTACTTCTATCCTTATACTCTACAATATACAAATAATAGTAATGCTCAAAAGTATTTTAATATAAAATTGAAAACTACAAGTATAAATGAAAACAATTTTTAAAAATACTATGTAACAAATTATTAGATCTAAGTAACAGGTTACTGTGGCTAAGTAACAGATTACTAGAACTAAGTAACATGTTACATGAGTGAGAAACATGTTACATTACTAAGTAACATGTTACATGAGTGAGAAATGAGTTACCCAACAAAAATTGAATAGGGTAATCCATTACACCATTTTTAGTAACCAATTACACAATGTGATAATCATTTATTCAGTTGGAAAAAAATACTTGGGTAATCGATTATATACCTTGAGTAACCGATTACATTGTATGGTAATCAAAATACTTAGTTGGACAAAATGTAATAATCGATTACGTCAATGTAATAATCAATTACTCAGTTGGACAAAATGTTTGGGTAATCGATTACGTCAATGATGTAATCGATTACTAAAAGTTGTTGCACCAGCTTTTAGATTCAAACTGCACAAGCTTTCACTCCAAACGAAATGGTTTCATTCCAATCAATTCCAACCTTTTCATAGAGGTGTTATGGTTGATTGGAAAGCCTATTTAAAGGCATTGAAACTCATAATTCTTACACACAACTCACATACACAACCTAAACTTTTATTAAATACTTGTTCTGCACTTTCTACAACTTGTTTTTAACTTTCAGATTAAACTTTCTGAAGTTACTTTAAGTATTGTTTCGAAAATTTTCAAACTTTCTGAGCATTATTAAACAGAGTTCAACAATATATGAAAATAGCAATTTGCAACATGTATATAACAACAGTTTTCACAAAAACATATTATGAACAGGAAATACAATGCCCAAATGAAAGATAATGTACATGACCCAAAAAATAGAAACTAAACGACAAAACATAATATCCTAAGACTTAGACACTCCTAACAACTCCTGAGGTGGTGAAGGAGGTTGTCTTGCTCGTGGATGCATAATGTCATTGTTGGTCATGATTAGGAAATCTAAGCGGTTAATCTCTTTATTGAACCTTTCACTTTGTCTCTCAAACCCCAATTGGATCAAGTTCCTCAGAGACTCATAATACGTGTCAATATAAGTATTTAGCCTCTATTCCATATCATCCAAATGAGCTATCCTGAAGGGAAGTCCTTGAGGCATAGCAGCAGCCTCCTCTGATTCTCAGGAATCTGCTCATCCATAGCAGTAGGAATTTCTTCATCCGACATATCTAAATATGCAGTAGTGTTGTGATCTTCCTAGTACTGCAAGGCATTATCATACTTGTATATTCCCATCTTGTGGATCATATTGTCACCAATCAAGTGCTCACGAGAGTTTGTAGAAATAATCACTGTATCCGAAGTATCTATTTCTAGATAATCAATGATCCGAGATATAAACATATCATGTGTAAGCAACTTAGATTGAGAGGTTGAGACATCATACATCACCTTAAGAATTTCCTCAGGTGATAAGTGCAAAAAATGCCTACTTAATTCATAACACTTATCCTTGGCAAAATTGAGAAAACCAACTTAATTCAACACTTTTTGAATAAAATATCACAATCTTGTATATATGCTTTTTGTATTTCTTTTCTTCTTTATTTTTTAGGATTTAGGTAGGAAAGAGATGAAATATTCAAGTACAAACAAAGTGCTCAAAATAGGCCAAAATGATCCATATATGACATGCTTAAGCTTGGCATGGCTAGTTGTGTGCTTAGCCATAAACATGACTCAATAAAACTTGGCCTATGTAGAAAGCATGAAGGCAACATGAAGCTGCTCACTAAGTAGCTTAGCTTGGACCAAATGCACACTCAGAGTGAATTGGACACCAAGTTGGGACGGTCAGAGTCATCTAGGCACAATCATAACACAAGCCTGGCAAGAGCCACCACATGCATGGCACACGCTGAGTGCTCATTCAGCAGCTTAGCATGGCACCTGGAGCACCCAACATGGAACCAAGCACCAAGCCACATCAACATCAGTTGGCCAAAGTTACTTAGTACCCAAGCTTGCTTACTTCATGCATGACCTCACCCTAAGTAGCCTCCTAAGGCTTTTCAGAAGTAGCTCACAATAGCTGGGCCAAGTAGCTCACCATAGCTGGGCCAAGTAGCTCATCATAGCTTGGGTGACTCAGCCCCAAGCAGATGACTAAGCTGCTTGGAGTGACCAAACCCATGCTGAAGGGTTTGGTCAAGAGCTTAGCAGTGGAGGAGAGAAGCTTAGCGGGGTCCTGGAACTCCTATAAATAGGAGGCACTTCGAGGCATTCAAGGCATTCATCTCATCATCTCGTTCACACATTCAACACTTCATCCAAATTTTTGTCTTCTTCTACACTTTCTTCTTTGTAATTTCTTGGAGGATTTCTACTCCAAAGTAGCTTAGGTAATTTTATTTGCAATTTCTCATTAATCTAAGAGGAGAAGGAGTAATCAAATGAGATGTATGGATTGCAGGAACAAACAGTTGGAGTTTTCTTTCAACCCAGAACTTGAAAAAACTTTACGAAAGAAAAAGAAAGCCCAGAGGATTGCCAAGAAAAAATCAAAATCAATGGCCAATAATTAGCAAACTACTTAAGGATCATGGGCAGAAAACCAGCTAAATACAGGTGGATTTGTCAGTTTCATGCCCATAAACATGATAAGATTGGGAGGCCATCTAGTACCCAAAGGATTCCAGAAAATAAATAGGGATTGGTACAACTGATGTATGCCAATCCATTTGTCGGTATAGAGCATGAAGATCCATACAACCATTTCACAAAATTTTACGAGCTGGTTGGTATTGCTGGAATATCAGAAACAGAAGAAGAAACTAATTCTCTGAGGCTTTTTCCTTTAACTCTAATAGTGAAAGGTAAGGAATGGTTTCTAGATCTGCCTCTACATATTCAGAATGACTGGAATCTGCTGGAGGAGAAATTTATGAGCGGATACTTTGCACAAGGAAAGTTTAAGAAAGTGCCAAAATCATGGATTTGATGTGTAAACTCAAACCCATATCTTCATTAATGGATTGCAACAACATCATAAATGGATTCTGAATGCAACGGCTGGCTGACAACTTTTGACTATGCCACCATAAGAAGTCATTGATATAATTGAATCCATGTCATTAAATGACTAGAAAAGTCAACACCAAAGACGGCCACCACCTAGGAGAGGTGGAATTCTCGAATTGAGCTCAATAGATGCTATGTTGGCTCAACATAAACTACTTCAACAACAACTTGATGAAGTGAACCACGAGCTTAATGATTTACCTAGACAACTACGGGAATCTTCAAAGAAGCAAATTTATAGGTGTGACAATTATGTTGACGATCATGAAGCAGACCATTGTCAAAATGAGGAAGTCCACTTTGTAGGCAATTCTCCAAGATAGAACTTTCAAAATAATTATCCTCGAGGGGGTAATAATCAAAATCAGGGGAATCAACCTTGGAGACAAGATAATCCTCAAAAATTACCATCACAATTCTACCCGAGGAATAATCAGTACCAACACCCAACACATGACAAAAGTGTTAAACTGGAGGACACACTAAATCAGTTCATGCAAATGACAGAAGAACACTGATGCATCTCTACGGAATATGGAAATTCAAATCGGGCAACTGGCCAAACAAATAGCTGAAAATCAGAAATCAACATTTTCAACTAATACAAAAGTCAATCCGAAAAAGCACTGCAATGCTGTCCTAAGGGGTGAACCAAGCTCATATGAGCGGTAGAAAGAAGATGGGGAATTCTGATAATATAGGTAACATGCGTCAAGCTATTGACGTTAAAATAGCGCTTGTTGGGAGACAACCCAATACATTTTGAATATATAATATGTTTTTTCCTTCATTTCTTTCTTCTATAATTTATTTTATTTTTTGACAAAAAGAAGAACATTTTTTTATCCTCAAAGTAAAAAATTTAATTTTTTTTTGAATATAATTTTTTTGAGTTTTTAGGAAATAAATCAAAAACAAAATTAAAAAAGAATGGGAAAAGATAAAAATTCAAGAAGGGGATGTTGGGCCAAGTCAAAATTTTACAAAAATTCAACGAAGGCCCAAACTAAGGTCAAGTCATGGCCATGACTCAACCAAACTCGGTCAAACCTTGACCAAAGATCCGTTGCCCAACGGGGGTGACCTGGCGCTCAGCGCCTAGCTGGCGCAAGCCATGTGGCCAAGGGGACAAAAATCCCCTCAAAAGAGGATTTCTCTTAGCCTTTTATCTCTTGAATAAATCAACTTTTGACCAAGAATCCCACTCTTTTTAAACCCCTCAAAGATCTAATTTTGAAAGCACCAAATAATTTTCAAAATAAAAAAGCTTTCATTTTGCCTAAAAGCTCTCAATTCTTCATAATCATGTAAGTATCTTCTTTCTCTTTAATTTATCATACTTGTTTCTTCTTTTTGAAGCTTGTTGTTTGGGAATATGTTTTTAAGAACAAATAAAAATAACTTTTAGAGGAAACCCAACAGAAAAAGTTTCAAAAGGTCATCATTCTTTGTTGAGATGTGTATATGCTTGTTGTTGAATATGTTTGAACTTGAATAGATGTAGTTTTTCATGATTAAATCAAGATAAAAATTTCTTGACACATCTCATGCTCACACGTTCAAATGATTGAAATCTAGATCACGAATTTTTTTAAAACTTTCTATCATAGTGTTTTTGGTTGAAACACATATCTTTAAACCAACATGCCTTTCAAAACATTTATGAAAAGGGGGCTGTTTTGGTGAAGCAAAAATATTTTGAAAAAGGTTCAACCAAAAAAATGAGATATGTTGAAAAAATGAGCAAAATTTTAAAGTCATGAAATTCTTTGCAAATTTTTTCAAAAAGAACACTTTGAAATCTCATGTTAGCTGAATTCTATACATGATTATTGGCATGAAACTTGTTCAAAAATCACCAAACAATGGAAACATCATTGAATACCCAAATTTGACTATTTTTTTGGAACTTGTGGACTCTTGAATAAGGCATCACATTTTTCCAAAACTTTGAGGACCACTTAAGAAATTCGGCCAAGAATGAAAAAGTTTAAGTAGGTTATTTTCAAAGTAGCAAATTGGAAGAAAAAAATGTAAAGTTGCATGCACTAAACAATTCTCATTCTTGATTTTTAATGACTAACTCCGCGGTTTGGAAAAAATATTTTTTTTGGAATTATAAATTTTGTAGGAGTTCATGAAGAAGAGGAAAAGAAGTCATCAATGAAGAAAAGAGTATCAAATTTGCTTCAAAGGATGCCAAGAAAAAGTTCATGGAAATATCTCTGAAAAGTAACACCACTTTGGAGAAAATTGTCAATTTGGATGAAGATGAATTTGGAGGGTTCACTTTCATAGTGGAAAGGTACGGTTGTTGAAAGGTTATTTTTAGAGAGGTTTTCCCCCTCAAAAAATTGTCCATGGTAGTGGCACCAATTTGTTCACACCTTCCCCTTCTCAACAAATCGTCTTGGCAAAAGTACCAATTTGTTGAAAGCAGAAATTCCCTCAATTCAGTTTGTTTATTTATTAAGTAAGTGAACTCGATTTTATTAATTGTTCGTCATCTCGGCTTTGTTGAAATAAATTCCAATGGTTTCAAGAATATTCCAGTTACAACTTACTTCTTAATAATCATGTGAATGAGTTATTCCTTCTTTGCACAATCTCGGCTTTGTTAGAATAAATTCTAACACCGGTACAATGGTATCAAAGCAATCCCTTATTACATAATTATTAAGTACCTACGAATACCATCTCAGTTTTGTGGAATAAATTCCAAAACTGGTTTAATGATATT
>NW_017722636.1:0-25579 GCF_001865875.1 Lupinus angustifolius | reverse complement strand
TTACTTAGACAAGTTCTTATGTTTTACTTTGATTAACTCCAAACACCAATGTCTAAAATACTCCTCTTAGTGTATGTCCTAAAATGGTAGAATGATGATTACTTATATTCACTACTAAAAAATTCTACGTCCACAAAGAGACTAGGTTGTCACACCCTAATCTTGGCTACTCTAATATTGAAGTAGTAATGAATATAAGATTTTAAAAAAAGCATGTTTAACTTGGCAAATAAACTAAGTAGTACAACTACTTCTCAGTTTATTTGTTAAGTCTTTGAGACAAGTAATTTTTATGACTTGAAATTAGTTTTTAGGTGATCAATCTAAAAAGAGCATTAAGAATTTCTCAAACAAGTATAATTAATCAAAGCACCAACTAGAATGATTAAAATTCAAATGAAATTATAATGAAGAAAGAAATACAAACATACCATAATCCAAATGAAAGTTGTAGGAGCATTAGCCGTCCATCCAAGGATTAGATGCTTTAAGTTCGAAATGAGATTACAAAATGGATTTTTGCATGTCATTTTCCTTCTCCATTCTCCTCTTGAATTACATGAAAAACTACTCTAAAACTAGCCTAAAAACTACCTAAAATGAAAGGAAAATATACTAGAAAGAATTTAGAAAGAATGTACATTGTCTTAGAATTGAGAATTTCATGCCTTTATATAGGCCAAGGTGTTGGGCGCTCAACTGCCCTATTTGGCAGCTCAGCTGCTGACCATTGGCCCCTATGAAGAGCAACTTTGGGCCCTACTTGACCCCTATGGTGGGCTAGGTTACATGCATGGTGACACCTCCTCCTTCTTGTCATAGCCTTATGTCATCCATGAGGTCATGTTCTTGGCCTTCAAGCAAAGAAAAAGTAGGATGTTCCATGAGTTGACCTAGCAATCATTTTTCTGGTGGGCCAGGCGCTCAGCTCACCTGGTGCCACGCTCAACTGCCTGCTTGAGCAGCTCAGCTGACATGGTCCCATGCTCAGCTGCCTGCTTCAGCAGCTAAGCTGACCTGGTCCCATGCTCAGCTGCCTGCTTCAGCAGCTCAGCTGACCTGGTTCCACGCTCAGCTGCCTACTTGAGCAGCTCAGCTGACCTGGTCCCAACTGGGCGTGGACCTAGCTGTCATGCCCTGGTGCTTAGTTGTCCTGGTCTGGTGCTTAGCTGACCTGGTCTGGTGTTTAGCTGACCTGGCCTCGTGCTTGGTGCTTAGCTGACCTGGTCTGGTGCTTGGCTGACCTGACCTGGTGCTTGGTGCTTGGCTGGACAACTTTGTGCTTGATTTCTTCATGGTGAAGCAACCTTTTTTTCTTTGGTTTGTTACTTGATTTTTGTTGGTTGCTTGGCACTTTTGGGCTGTTTTCTTTAAGTTAAGGTAGGCATTTGATTTTTGTAATTTGCTTGTCTACGTTAACTTAGGTTTCTTCAAAACGAAGTAAGCTACCTTCCTTCAATGCTAAGTAACCAAATTAAGCACATAGCATGCCATGCTTTAACTTGATTACTTTTAGCAATTTATTTTGAGCTTTTGTCTTGAATTTTGGCTTTAATTCTTGTCCATCTTTGAATTTATTCTTTAATATTCAATTTCCTACAAAACTCAAAGAAAACTTGGACAAGAATTAATAAAGAACTAATTTATTCAATCATGCAAAATTCACCTAAAAAATGTTAATTTAAGTTGGTTTTCTACAATTTTCATAGGATAAGTGCCATAAAATGATGGTGAAAAGTGTATACTTTTTGCACTTATCAACGGTTGGCAAAAGCTTAACCAACCCAAGAAGATGTTATCATGGGATGTGGTGAAACAATTTTATGCTAAGTCCATTGTTTCAAGTGAGGCAAGGATGAATCGATATACATGGGTGAATGAGACCCAACTTTATTATGACAAATACATAACTACTTGGGCAACCCGTGGAATCCATCATCAACAAATGATCATGAGTTGTGCACCTATCTGTTGAAGTTAAGTGTTGTCTATTCGAGGGAAGGTGAAGGACATGATGAAGCTTATGTCAGAAAAAGCTTATGTTTGGAAGGTTTGGAGCTCAATCAAAGTGGGCTAGTGTTCAGGTTTTGTATTACCCAAATTTCACAAATTTGGGCCATTTTTGTGTTGTCCAACATATGGCCTTCCTCACATGTCTCTGATTTGCCAATCTCTAAGGCAAAGCTCATCAGTTCTATATATGATGAAGACTCCATCTACATTGCTGCAGTCATCTCCGGTGTTATTCATGATTGCATCACGGGAGGTGCTCTTTCAATGATTTTGCCTTCATTTATCACTAACTTTTGCAAGTATCAACAAGTACCCGGAACTTACAAGGAGGTCACGGCCTTGAAGACATAAATCAATGCATCATATATAAGCACTTACTACAAGGAGAAAAGCATCTCACAAGCTCGGGCTGAGCTTAGAAACAAATTTGGTGATTTGAGCCAAAATCAACAAACTACTCATGGGAAGACAATGAATTCCAAGATATACGCCATAATACAAGAACAATAAATTCAAAACCTACAACAAAAGGCATGCTATCGAGGAATCAAAAGGATTTACAAGAACTTGCATAACATCTTTGGAAAGAAATCCAACTTCAAAGGAGGATCCTATGAGGAATTTGTGGCAAGCACTAAGTGGCCCAAAGGAAGATCACAAGACTCAAGTGAGGAGGAAGAAGAGGAAGAAGATGAGGATTGAGAAAGCTCTTTCCGGTTTTCTCTTTTTCCTAACATGAATTTTTAAGTTATTTATCTTTATTTTGCATTTCTAATATTTGTTATGTTGTTGCTACTATGTTTTGTTGATTTAATTTAAGTTTCTACTATAATTGGTATGTTCTTTTTAAAATTTTGTTTTTTTAAATTAAATTTTGTGTTTAAAAATAATATGTCATTCTTTAAAAAAATTCATATGCATCAAACATATCCTTCAAACCAATTTTTCCATTGGCTTGAGGACAAGCCATCATTTAAAGAGGGGGAACATGATTTAATGCATATGTAAAAAATTTAAAAAATTTAATATTGTTTATAAGATTGTGTAGTTATTTAAAATGTAATTTGGTTGTCCATAAACTCAATTTTTTTTTTCAAAACTGAAATCAAAGTGGCTAAATGAAAAAGTTGTGGCATGATTAGAAATTGCTATGCATATTTTGACTTAAGCTTTTATTGAGCAAAATGAGATATATGCTAAACATTTTGTGAAAACATTACATAATATCATAACTTGAAATTTTTTGCAAATGAAATTTAAATTTGTGTAACATGATCTTTGCAAATATTATTTAAATCAAGAAGTGTAAATCTAAGCCAAGTGAGGGAGTGAGCCAAACACGTGACGGTCAAAGTTAAATCACCATTTGATTTGTCTAATTAAACTTGTTTGAGTCTTTAAATCTCTTCATTGTATAAGATTGATAGGAAGTGATCAAGGCATGTTATTTATTTAGTTGAACCAAATGGCCAAAAAGTCTAAACCAAAAATTAGGATTATCCTTTGACAAGCCCATTTGAGCCAATCAAAGTAAAACATTTTTTCAAATTATCCAACAAACCAAATTTGAAAACAATGTTCTAAAAAGAGAGCATTAATTTTTTTTAAAAAGGATGTTTGAAAGAATCAAGTTGGGGGGAAATTGGTGGACTTGGCTTCTTAAAAAGAAAAGGAAAAAAAATTCAATCTCTTTACAAAAACAACAAAAAGTTATAAAAGAAAGTGAAAAACAAAAAGATATTTAGAAATACAAAGAAAAGCCAAAAAAGAGCCAATGTTCAAAATTTAAGAGGTTGGAAAATAAAATTATGGGAAAAAAAGTAGAGTGAAGTGCTTCATTGAATTTTTTTTACAAAATGCTCTCTTTTACTTGAACTTAACTTGATTATCTAGAAAAACCATGATTATCCAAACCTAGCCTCCTTACAACCGAAAACAAGACCTTAGTGATCCTTGATTTATTACGCAATTTAAGGGAATAGGTGAGACAAAGAACAAGTTCAAATTACTACAATCAAATGGTTTAAAAATTGAGTGAAACACTTAGCCCTTTGAAAAAGTTCCAATTTTGAACTTGTATGCAAAAACACGTTTTGATTGAAAAATATTTGCTTTGGTAAATTGTTACACATTTTTTATGAACAAAAGCATACATTTTATGTTTGAAGCATTATGTGTAAAAAATTCACAAATCATGAAAAATCTCATTGAAAACAATTTTTTTTCATGCTTAAGCAAATTTGAAATCATGTCAATCATATCTTGAAAAATTAGCCAATCTTGAATTCTGATGTGCTTTACCGCTTGTTTGAGGACAAACAAAGTCTTAAGTTGGGGGGAGTTGATAAGTGCCAAAAATGCCTAAATTTCATACACATTTTATGGCACTTATCTTGGCAAAATTGAGAAAACCAACTTAATTCAACACTTTTTAGATAAATATCACAATTTTGTATATATGCTTTGTGTATTTCTTTTCTACTTTATTTTGTAGGATTTAGGTAGAAAAGAGATGAAATTCAAGTACAAACAAAATGCTCAAAATAGGCCAAAATGATCCATACATGACATGCTTAAGTTTGGCATGGCAAGTTGTGTGCTTAGACTTAAGCATGAGTGAATAAAACTTGGCCTATGTGGAAAGCCTGAAGGCAACATGAAGCTGTTCACTAAGCAACTTAGCTTGGACCAAATGCACGCTCAACGTGACCTGGACACCAACTTGGCACGGTCAGACTCAACTAGGCACGATGAGAACACAAGCATGGCACGAGCCACAATACGCATAACACACGCTAAGTACTCATTCATTAGCTTAGTGTGGCACCTAGAGCGCCCAATGTGGAACCAAGCACCAAGCCACATCAACATCAAGCACGTCAAGCTGCTCAAACATGCAGCTCAGCGGTGCCACATATGCGCTTGGCGATGTGCACCCAGCAAGTTGGCCAAAGTTACTTAGCACCCAAGCTTGCTTACTTCATGCATGACCTTACCCTAAGTAGCCTCCTTAGGCTTTTCAGAAGTAGCTCACAATAGCTGGGCCAAGTAGCTCACCATAGCTTGGGTGACTCAGCCTCAAGCAAGTGACTAAGCTGCTTGGCCTAGTAACCAAACCCATGCTGAAGGGTTTGGTCAACATCTTAGCGGTGGACGAGAGCAGCTTAGCGGGGTCCTGGAACTCCTATAAATATGAGGCACTTCAAGGCATTCCTCTCATCATCTCATTCACACATTCAACACTTCATTCAAATTTCTCTCTTCTTCTACACTTTATTCTTTGTAATTTCTTGAAGGATTTCTACTCCAAATAGCTTAGGTAATTTTATTGGTAATTTCTCCTTAATTCAAGAGTAGAAGGAGTAATCGAATGAGATGGAAAAATTCATTTCGCAATCTCATTTGTGCATGGTAAAGTGTCTTAAATCCTTGGATTAAGATTGCTAATGCTCCTAAACTTTAGTTGAATTTTTGGCTCACTAATATTTCTTGTAATTCCTTGTTTCATTATATTGAATTATGTTTAAGTATTACTTTGGCAATTTCAATTCTTTAGAAAGTACTTAATGCGGTTTTAGCTTGATCACCTAAAACTTGATTTGAAGATCCAAAATGCTTCTTTTTAAAGTCTTGACAAATGAACTAAAAAGTAGGAATACACCTTAGTTCATTTTCAAAATTAAAGCATCCATTTTAAGCAACTTGTAATCAAGGCTAATCAATGTTTACAGAGCCTGAAATAAGGCGTGGTAACTTATTTCGTCGAGTGACAGTTTTCTATTGATTAGTATATTTTGCATGGTTAGAAAATCATTTTTTCTCGCCGGGGCACTAGGGAAAATTTTATGAACTGATGTTTGTAATAACCAAAGTATAATACATAACTTGTATTAACATTTTTCATAGAAACATGTTAAGAAATATTTCCATCATTCAAACTAAATTTTCTCCTCAAGAATTTGTGCATATTAGTTGGTTGTATTTACTTGTTAGAATTTCATAAACAAAATCAATCAAAAATATGTTCAATCTTTATTAGTAATATAGCATGTTTATAATAATGTTCTATTAGGCAATTCCTTGTGGTTCGACATAACCTTATACTATACTACAATTGCATCTTGAAAGAGATGCAAGTGTAAAATAGTAAAGTGTTAACTTCTAAATTTTATTTGGTGACAAAGAAAGAAACCTTGAATCAAAGTGCAATTTAATTCATAAATTGTGTCTTCGTGAAAAGGAAAAATACACAATCATAATGAGTGATCTAACTACTAACTTTTATTTACAGTCATTTACTTTCCGCAACTAATGTTTACTTTCTGTCATTTACATTTCCGCAAGTAACATTTATTTATTGCTTTATTCATCTATTCTTTACCAACCTTCCATAAGGAATTAGTTTGGTAAATAAAAAATGAAAATAAATATCACTCATTATCACTTATGTTAATTTGCTAAAATTCATACTAGTAAACCGGTGTTGGAAATTCTTTCCAAAAAAGTCGAGATGGTATGAAGTTGTTAATAATTCAATAAAGCTAATTTTTTGATCAAGTGAAATATTCTTGAAACCATGAATTTCAGAAACTTGCTTTAATAAACAGCAAGAAAACTCTTTCAACATTAGGCCAGTTTATTAGAATGTTTTCTTGAATAGCAAACATGAATTTCAGATCATTAATAGTTGTCTAGGCATGGTTTGTATTTCTCTATACTAGTATATATGCCACTATGTTATGAAGAAGTCGGTTTTCCACTGATAACGATCCAAGTTTGGTTAGTTCTCCTTGCACATATAAATGTGGTCATCTGAGACAGGATTGTATATTTAAGTTGCGTCTAATGAGTTCCGTAACTCATTTGAACAGTCCCCTAATCCATAACCATCATTGGACAACCCACTCACAATCAGAAGTAAGTTTTCATTCAACTAAAATAATTTCCCCGAAACCATTGACCAATAACTTTCATCCTTATATCGTAAATTGGCATGAAATTCCCTAACAAGAGCCGGGTATACCTTTCCAACCCATGAGGAAACTCGAAGCCTTGCTCTACCATCCAAGCCATTTCCGCGTAGGAATGTAAGTTGGCTTTCTCCCTTGGAATTTAGCTAAGCGGATTTCTTGAAGGATTAGTGAATAATAGGAGTCACCACGATCCCATCTATCACCGTAGCCAGATGAAGAGCCAGTTTCAGTTCTTCTTGAACAATTTGCCGTAGTTTTGACTCTCTTTTACTTTCCATCTGCCATTTTTCTGGGATTGGAGTAGTTTAATTGATTATATAATCGTTTTAATGTGTTTCTGGGCTAGGGTTTGGAATTGGGGAAGAATCTAGGTTTTCGTATTTTTGTTGATTGAGGGTTTAATTGATGTCTAATAAGGCTTATTGGTGCTTGGTTTAGGTTGCTATATGATAATGATAGATCAATTTCACCAATTGATTGAAAAAGAGCAGGAATTTTGAGATTAGGGTTTGAGAAATCTTTCTCAAACGTATACTGAATCTGATATAGGTTATTGCCATTAATCGATTAAGGCACATGTTAATCGATTAAGACGCATTAAAGTCTTAAATTTTGTAAAACATTGAGCCAGGTAGTCGATTAATGAAAGACTTAATTGATTAACTATTAGAAAAGAAAAATGCTTAAGCTACTGGAACTTAGCTTAATCGATTATGAATCGTTAGTAGCTCCAAAGATAATATCATCAACATATACTTGTACTAATAAAACATGATTATCTAATTTTTGGATAAAGAGCATTGTGTCGACTTTGCCCATTGTGAACCCCTTTTTCTAAAAGAAAAGTACCCAATCTGTCATACCAAGCTTGAGTAGCTTGTTTCAGGACATATAGTGCCTTTTTGAGTTTATAGACATGGTTCGGGAAATTATAGTTTTCAAAACAGGGCGGTTGTTCAACATAAACCTCCTCTTGAATGAATCCATTCAAGAAGGCTCTCTTGACATCCATTTGGAACAATTTAAAGTTCATGAATGATGCAAATGCCAATAGCATTCTAATGGCCTCTAACCTCGCAACAGGGGCATAGGTCTCATCATAATCAATACCTTCCTCTTGGTTGTATCCCTTGGCCACTAGGCTGCTTTGTTTTATATTATTAAGCCATACTCATTGGTTTTTTTTAAGACCATTTGGTGCCAATTATCGGATGATCTTTTGGTTTGGGGACCAAGTCCCACACATTATTTCGTTCAAACTAGTTTAGATCTTCTTGCATAGCTATACCCCAATGCTCATCCTCTATGGCCTCTTCTATGGTCTTAGGCTCTATTTATGATACGAAAGCTACAAAATTACAAAAATTACAAAAATAATTACGGGTTACTACCCCCGTAGAAATATCACCTATCACTTTATCAAGTGGATGGTCTTTCTTGGTTTTCCTCACCCTCGACAAATCCTAATGATCCTCACTGACATCTTGATCATCATGAGTCTCTTTGCCTTTTTCCAAGTCCTTAGTATATGCTTCTTCCAAAGCACCTGCAACAACATCAGACAAAACCTTTCTATTCTCTTTTTGAGAAGATTCATCAAAATGAACCTTAGTATATACCATGTTTATCATAAAACTTGTCGAACATGTGGTTTTAAAATTCACCACCATGGTCACTATGTACATAGACTATTTTAAGGTCAATTTGGTTATGGATTTGCTTGACAAGGCTTTTGAAGGATTTGTAAGCGTCGCTTTTTGCATAAAGGAACAAGGTCCATGTAAATCTAGAGAAATCATCCACATTACCAAAGTATAGTAACTACCTCCAAAACTTATAATTTGTGATAGTCCCAACAGGTCCATATGGAGAAGCTCCAAGGGCCTAATCATAGATATCACATTTTTTGTAGCAAATGAGTTCTTGACTTGCTTACACCTTTGGCAAGTGTCGCAAGTCTCTTTAGATTTGAAATTGAGTTTAGGTAATCCATCAACTAAATTATGAGATGATAATTTGTCTAGATGCTTAATATGAATATGCGCAACGCGCCTATGCCAAAGCCAGATGTCACTCTCTTTAGCTATAAAACATTTTGAAAACAGAGAGGCCACATCTTCCAAATTAACCATATAGATATTGTTTATATGATGACCAACAAACTTAACATTATTAGATATATTGTCATGAATAATGCAACAATTAGAATCGAAGGATACTCGGTTACCTTTGTCACATAATTGGCTGATATTCAATATGTTGTGCTCCAAACCTTCCACGTAGAGCATATTCTGGATCACTTCTTGAGAGGTATTGCCAATTTTACCAATGCCAAGTATTCTCCCTCGGTTGTTGTCGCCATAGGTGACATACACTTTGTCTTTAAGTGAAAGATCAAGGAATTTAGATCTATCATCGATCATATGCAAGCTTTTTCAATTCCTCGTGTTATGGAGGTATATCTATCTACGTTAATCCTAGCAAGATTTTTCAATTCCTCATGTAATTCTACATAAGCATTATACAATTCATCATATGGAGGAGAATCATTAGGAGAAGATTAAGTGTTAGAATATACCTCATTCGTATTATCTTGACCACTCGAGCTGCAAGCTTCTTGTGTTTTTACCATTAAGCATAGTTTCGTAGACTCCTCCTCGTCAGATATTTAGATTCAGATTTTGCTCGATACAAAACTGAGAGGAAAATTACTAGTGGTATTTGTCATATCTTAGGAAATGTATTGACTCTTTAGTTGCGTTTTGACTTCTGAGTTGGAAAGCATGTATCTTCTATACTGTTAGAGGATATTTGGATTGATAGATCATTATCTTATTTAAGATTTTGTTAGTTTCCTATTACTTGAATTTATCTACAATTTATGTTTATATTGTTAGTTATTATTTCACTTTATTATCCTATCAGTTTCATAACTTTTGTCCATATAATAAATTGTTTTGACCAAATCATATTAGAGATTGACCAATCTTTACCATCCTAAGTTTTAACATGGTATGATAGTGGTTTCATCCTCCCAGATGACTATATCATTAATGTCTTTTCTCTCATTAACGAATTATTTTAGTAGCGACTTCTTTTTTTATTGACGATCATTCCAATGGTGATTATATCATTTCTTCTATTCCCATTGACATTCATTTCAATGATAATTTTCTCACATTGACGAGTTATATTAGTAATGATTTATTTTCCAATGATGGACATTCTAATAGTGATTATACCAATTGTTTCTTTTTCATTAACGACTATTCTGGTGGTACCTTCAACCCAAATGATGAATTATATTAGTAATGAGTTCTTTTCATATCGATGATGATTATATGTGCAAAATTTGCACTTCACAACATCTTTCCACGATTTTTTATGGGGCGAATGTAATGAGTTGGTTATTTTCATTTTTAAAGGAATTATTTGTTACAAGCCTAAAGGTTATTAAGTTTTAGATTGAGGAAGTGAGAGGATATTTGAAGTGATCATGTTACAAATAATTACTAGGTTGAATTTTAGAATCTTAATATGTCATTTTAAAAAATAAGAATTTTTTTATGTAAACTGATTTTGACATTAAGTATGATACAATTTGACCAATATGTTCAAATTTAACTAATTTAATTGTGTATCTGCTATAATTCTCTTATCGTACTATACATGAATCAATGTATTGGTTTAATCAACCGACACGATATAATATTATAACCATGAGAAAAGTGCATTAATTTATCTTGTCACATTTGAAATCAGGTTGATTGCTCTTTGTGAGAAAAATAATACAGTTCACTAAATGTATTAATTAATGGAGGGGATCCACTTCTTTTTGTCCTTTTTATAAAATTTCATCTTTTGGACAGAGTGAGTATTGAACATCCAACGACATGTTAAATAAAAGAGAAAAATATATATATACTGAAAATGTAAGAGTTTTTTATATTGTCATTATATTATTCATCATTCATTTTTAATCATCATTGATTTTTCAGAAAAAGTAATATAAGTAAAAGGTGAAAGATGAACTAATTGTATATACATCCTTACACTGTCAATGTTGGATTTAAAATTCTAAATAAAATTGACACACTCAAAATATCATTTATAATCTATATCTAAATTATAATAAAATAATTAAAAGTTAGACTATATAATTAATTTAATGATTCAATTAATTATATTAATTGATAAATTAATTAAACTAATTTAATAATATAATGTCATCCCTATTTTACCTTTACCAAAGATCAGTATTTTAATTTTATATCTTATTCAGGTTATCTCCTAAAATTAAATCTGTCATTCTTACTAATAATAAATTTTAATAATTATATTTTTAAAATTTAATCTATATCTATTCAACTTTTATTTATATAAATATGTACACTACATTATATATTTAAGATAATTTTTTTTTATTTTCCTTTTTTGGTGACATAGTTGTTTCGTATCAATGATAATACTGCCATTTTACTAACATTACTAATTTGATATTATTTTTGTTATCTTTATCGTATGCAATAACGTATCACGACATAGGTAGATGTTTGATATTTCCAATATACTAATTCGAAATAGGTTGTGTTCATTGCCATCTATAACACTCATAATTTTCTATTTTTATTATATTTAAATGAAAAAGTTAGATTTATTTTTGTACAGTTATCCAATATTTTAGATGAACATTCTATGTTTTGAATGATTAACCAAAAGGTTTTATATTTTATATTTTAAAGAAATTATTTTTATGAGTTATCTCTCAAACAAGTGAATCTATATCTTTTAAAAAAGAGTATTTGTATCAAACAAAATATTTAAAATATATTTTGAGTTAGAAATACTACCATTAAATTATTCACAATTTTAGAAGTACTTATACAAGAGTTTGCATTAAATATATTTAATAAGTATTTATCTTTTTCTTAATAAGTTGTCGAGTAATATCTCCTATATTATTTATTTTAATAACATTACCTTAATTTTTATTTTTATTTGAACAATTATGTTATGATAACATTTATAATATTTATTGTGCCTTTCTTTATCTCTTAAACAAGTCTTATGTGTTCCAAACTATACCAAACTAACCAATGCTTTGTTGAATTCTTCTCTGACTGCTTCATTGTTAAGGACTTGAATTTGGGCCAGCCACTACTCCAAGGACCTCTTAAATAGGACCTCTATCATCTACCTTCAGTCACCAACACCATCACTTCACCTTATGCTCGCCTCACCAGTCTTCAGTCTACTTCAACATGGCATCACAAACTAGGTCACCATTTAGTCAAAATAATAAAGCATTTGGGAAACCACAACTTCATTCCAATAACACCTCCCGTCACACATGACTGCACCTCATGTCATTATGCCAAAAGTCACAAGCTACCATTCTCAAGCCATCATCTTCACAATAATAAACCTTTGGAACTCATCTACTCTGATGTATGAGCCCCTACTCCTACTAAGTCTTTAGATGGCTCTCTTTAGTACTTAGTTCTAGTTGATCACTTTTCTAAATATGTATGGTTGTACCCAATGAAAAATAAGTCAGATGTCTTTTTCATCTTTGTTCAATTTAAATTTGTTGTTGAAAAGTATTTTAACTTACCAATTGTGACATTATTCTATGATAATGGTGGAGAGTTTATAAAATTCAAACACTTCCTGGCTTCATAAGGCATAACTCATCTCACAACTCCACCTCACAGACCTGGGGTCAATGGCACAGTAGAAAGAACACACAGACATATAGTAGAAATAGGTCGTGCCCTACTACACCATGCCAACCTACCACCTCAATTTTGGTCATATGCGTTCCTCATCAATAGGATGCCCACTACTAAGCTAAAAATGCAAACCCCTTCACAACGATGTTCAAACAGCTACCTGACTACAACAAACTCCATTCCTTTAGTTGCTTATGCTTTCCATGGTTGAGGCCCTACACACACAACAAACTTCAAAATAGATCCCTACCTTGCATTTTCCTTGGATACTCACAAAATCAATGTACATATCTTTGTCTTGAACCTCTATCAAATAGAGTTTATATCTCAAGACATGTACAATTCATTGAGAACTCTTTTCCTTATGCCTCCTTAATCACACAAACCAAACCAAATAACCCTGCTCAGGTCAATGAAGTTATACTTCCCTCCATAATTCCTCTTCAACATACCACATATTCATCATAATCCAACTTAGCACAGCCCAACACCCTCAACAACCAACACACTAACCACCCCACTACCACAACATCAATACCATCTCCACCAACTCATACCTGTATTACTAACCCACCACCTCAAATTCCCTCTAACAGAAGCCATCCTATGACCACTAGGTCACAACACAACATCTTCAAGCCCAAGAAAATACTCATTGCCACAAAAAATGCACTACTAGAGAATCTTGAACCTTCTATAGTCAGTCAAGCTCTCAAAATTCCTCACTAGAGACAAGCCTGCTCAGCAGAATTTGATGCACTCATGAACAATGGTACCTATAACCTAGTGCCTAGGAAGGAAGCAAAGAACTTAGTTGGCTGCAAGTGGTTGTTTAGAATCAAAAGAAATCCAGATGGCACAATTGCAAGATACAAGGCCAAACTAGTTGCCAAAGGGTTCACACAAACACCTGGCATTGAATTCAAAGAAACATTCTTCCCAATGGTTAAACCTCAAACCATTAAAGTTGTTCTCACCTTTGCTCTTCATTACCAATGGCCTATGCACCAATTAGATATCAACAATGCATTCCTACAAGGCTCTCTCACAGAACATGTTTACATGCAACAACCACCAGGATTTATGCACAATGATTTTCCTCATCATGTTTGCAAGCTTATAAAGGCCATTTATGGTCTAAGACAAGCACCTCGTGCTTGGCATGAATCACTCAAAGCATTTTTGATCTCCTATGGATTTCAAACTAGCCTTAGTGATAGCTCTCTGTTCATATACAATAACAATGGATTTAAAGCCTTCCTCTTGGTCTATGTTGATGATCTTCTCTTAATATGCAGCAACAACACATTCCTGCAAATTTTCATGGAAGAATTATCACTCAAGTTCTCACTCAAATACCATGCCTTTCCTCACTAATTTCTAGGCATTGAGCTCATTCCAACTAAACATGGTCTTCTACTCACTAACATGGCTATATTCGTGATCTATTGGAGAAATTCAACATGGCAGGTGTTAAGCCAAGTTGCACTCCCCTAGGCACATCCAAATCCCTCAAGCTACAGGATGACTCTGCAACAGCACATGCAAAGAGTTTCAGAGCTATAATTGGTGCACTACAATACCTCACACTCACTCGTCTAGACTTGTCATTTGCCATCAACAAGCTCTCACAATTCATGCACCAACCAACTCAAACTCACCTCCAACAACTTAAACGTGTACTAAAATATCTCAAGCTTACACTCAATTATGGCTTAACACTCAAGAAACCAAGTCAACTAACACTGCATGCCTTCAGTGATGCAGACTGGGGAGGGAATTTGGATCACAGAACCTCCACCTCTGCATTTGTCATTTACTTTGGCGGAAATCAAGTCTCATGGTTGTCCAAACGACAAAGAACAGTAGCTAGATCCTTCACGGAAGCTAAATACAGATCAGTTGCCAACACCTCAGCTGAGATCATGTGGCTACTAAATCTTCTTGGTGAACTAGGCATAAAAAGACACACTCCTACTCTATTTTATGACAATATAGGTGCAACCTACCTATGCTCTAATCCATTGTTTCACTCTCTTATGAAACATATTGTCCTTGACTATCACTTTGTTTGACAACTTGTTCAAATGGAAAAGTTGACAATCTCTCATATATCAACCAATGATCAAATAGCAAACATTCTCATAAAGTCATTAACTAAAGCAAAATTTGCACCACTTAGAAATAAGCTTGTTGTCACCAATGGTGACCCAATCTTGCGTGGGTGTGAAGTCAATCATCATCCAACCAAATCAAATCCCTTATCATGTGGAATCAGTTAATGTAGTTAAAATAGGTGAGTAATCTTAGCACTTATAATCCCTAGTTTATAGGGGAATTTCACCATATTCCTAGTTTATAGGAAACTAGTTGTTTTCAATCATCAATACTCTAATATACTAGTTGTACTCACCTTGAATCAATATAGAAAAACAATTCTCTTCACTCCATCCCTCTCTTACTCAAGATACAGGATGACTCCAAATTAATTGATAATAAGTACAATCACTCTCATTTCATTCTCTTAAGTTGTGTAACTCGTGTTAACAAAAATTTGGGTTGCAACAAATGTAAGTAAAGATAATAGAATGATATAATTTTTTTAGATCTCTTCACTTCAGTATGCATTGATCTTTAAGTTAGAGATCTAGATATAGGAGTCGATAACGAATCAAGGAAGATATTATTACTCGTTTCACTGTACCAAGACGGTATTCTCTAGTTGCATGGAATGTTTATACCCTAAAATTGTTTACTTATTTTTATTTATTTATAAATGAAAACCATAATCTTTTCTCTAACAAGATTTTGTCTTGCTCCTATATATCCCATGAATATAATAATAAAAGTGGTGTGTCACGGTTATTCAAAGACCGTCCAAGTAAAAGAAGTGATATCATGACCTTTCGTTCATCTTTGTTGTAAAAGAAGAGTCACAGTGATATAACAGATATTTTTATACAAAATTAAACTAGTTATAGCACAGAACGAGTATACAAATTATCATGTTATATCATGCAATATTACAACTTGAAATGTAAAAGAGAAAGGGATAGAAAAGATTGTGCAAGGATTTTGCGGTCTACTGCAAAACTACATCCAGACCTCCTCTTCTGATCTTAGGTGATTTTCTTCTTCACTATAGAACACAATGTATCGTTACATACACGCTTCCAATTACAAGACTCGAACGCTCCTTTCTTGGAACCCAAAGAACTTTGTCACCCTTGGTTTGACCTTTCCTAAAATCGCCTCCCAAGAAAACCTTTCTTACCGCGATTCGGCCCCGACCAAGGTATCGCTCTTTATCCCAAGACATCCAAGTCTTTGTGAAGAACACCTTACCTAACCGTAGCTAGGATTTTCCTAATCCTTGAATTATAATTTATGAATGAGTACTTAATACTCATATTTTACAATAAAGATCAAAGACTAAAACCTAAGCAAAAACTCACAAGACTTCATAGTCTAATATGAATGTACATGCATGAAGTTTCTGAAATTATACAATCATTAAAAAACTATGAATATTCTCCTAATACAATCATGGTCTAATCTTTCTCCTAATGCAACATGCAATATTTTCTCCTAGATATGACAGTGAGTAACTCGAAAATATGCAGAGAGAATTACGTAAAAATGTATGGATTCTTATGCCACATATGCTGAGATTTCAGTTTAAATAGAAAGCTGCCTAAAGTCTCAGTTAATCGATTAACGGGTTGTTGATAATAACTGTTTTTAGTTTTCTGTTGAAACTGTGATTTTGTTGATCGATTAACACTATTCATAATCGATTAAGTTAATGAATTAACAGAATTCATAATCCATTAAACATTATAAAATTAGCTTGTCAATGCATGGTGAAATCAACTTGTTAATGCATGGTGAACTACCTATATGATATATGTTGATGCAATACATGATTTCCAAATATAATATCTTTAATGCACAAAATCAATGTTTCAAATGCATGAACCTAATTACCATCTATTTCTAGATGATGTCTCATTTTTGTGGATTAATTACTTTATTAAGTCTTTTGAGACTCACACCTAGGTTTACCTAACCTAGACTCAATATCTATGGCAAGCATCTTAGACTTCTAAAATGGTAATAAAGAATTATAACATAAGTCTAATAAGTTATCACTTGAGTCTGTGGCATATTATTTGTTGAATGATCTTCAAGCTTGTCTTCATGTTGGTCTTCATGTTTGTCTTTATCAAAACATAGATCAATCTCCAATAGTGCACTTCACTTTCAAATTCTTTAGCATAACAAAATATTTTTAGAAAAAACGTACCTATTAATAGTGTAAATTTTTTATGCATAACCAAATTATCATCTATCATTTTTTTAATATTATTAACTATTCAAAATGTTAATATAAATGTATAATAAATATTATATTAACTTTGTATAAATATTTACTGGTAGATATTACAATTATATTTTAAATATTTCAAATTAGATAATGATTTTTCTGTAATAAATATACACACTTCATGAACCTGTGATCCATGTATTTTGCTCGGTTCCTCAACCTACCTATAAAACTGCAAATTCACAAATTTTAGGGTTCCCGTTTCCGACAAGGGTTTCATTTATGAAGGTGATTCCTCTAATTCATAGATCTTCTTCTCTCTTTCTCTCTCTCATTCATTAAATTTCTTGATTCCTCATTTATTCATCCTATTTGTATTTTTTTCTTTCTAGTTATCAACTTCATAGATTCTCATTTGATTTATTGCTTCAACTGCAAATTACTTCAATTAATTTCATCCAACTAATTTGATTTTGATTTTATGCATAGATTTAGCAAAAGAGGTTGAAATTGATTATGGATTTGGGAAGTGAATCTGTGGAAGAAAATGAAGTTAATCATGATGATGGTTCTTTTGGTAATGAGAATTTTGGGTTTGGCTTCCATGGAAATTTAGATGCCGTCACACCGAAATCGGATCACAAGGGAACGGTTGATGAAGCGGGTAGTGAAGAAGGTGGAAATTCAAAAGGGACATCAGGAAAGGGGGTTGGGTTGAAGAAATGGAAGAGAATTAGGAGAGATGTTGTGAAGGATCCAAATTCGAGTGCCGATTCGGGTAAAATATTGAAGCGGGGGTTGTCTGGCAATGCCAATTTGAGTGAGAACCAACCCTTTCTGCGTGATGTTAAGGAAAAAGGTGAAGAAGGGTCTTCAAATATCTTTGGAAATGTTGAGTTTTCTGATGGCTATGCAATCCGTGGTTCTAGTACGGATTCTAGATATGCAGTTGGATCTGGTTTTGCAGTTGGGACTGATTCTGAGAATAGTGAGGATCGGAGTAGCAAGTCTTCTACGGCTGCTAGTCAGCCAAAGTTAAGGTCTGAGAAAAGCCGTAGTAAGAATGTGAATTCAAAGAATTTAGGTAACTCGGCTCAACGGGTTCCGCAGGGTAAGGGACCGATTGAAAGCAGTAATAAACCTAGAGGAGGTGGAAGAGTCACAATGGAGAAGGAAAATTCTCTTTCCAGTATGGAATCTGATTCAAGAAGCTCCAACTTCAAGCAAGGTATCTTTGCCGCTACTAGTAATGGAAATCACAGAGGTAGATCAAATGTTTATGATGGAGATAATGGCGGTGAAGCTCACACTAATGAAAATTTCACTGAGGGAGTTCAACCTGGTTATGGTAAGGAAAAAGTGGGAGAATATGAAGATCTTGTAGCAGAGAATTTAGCTACAAATTTGCCTTGGGGTGTTGCAGAAGAAAGAAGTGTGAACAACCAATCCTCACCCGTTGAAGATACTTTGATTGAGTCTATTAGTAGCCTTCAGGCTGTCCAAGAGGCTCTTGAAGAAGGTTCGTCCATCGTCTTTCTGATAAGTTTTATTTTTCTGTGAATGTTTTATGCATCTTTCTAGAAACAGCCCCTTCGATTGTGAGGGTAAGGCTGCATACAACTGTCCTCCCCATACCCCACTAGGTGGGAGCCTCGTGCAAGGGCTGCTCAATGTTTTATGCATCTTCCCAATTTTGCAAATGAGATCTGTATATTTTTAGTTTTATAATTCTTGGGAAAATTTATGTAACATACATGATTTTATTAGTAGTTCCTTCTTCATTCAATTCCGCTCCTAGATTCAATTCAATAGAGCTGCTAGCATGAGTACATGACAGGTTGCAGTGCATAAACTGACCTTATATATATTGTTTGGTTTGAACTCCCTTGCTGTTTAAACTTATGATTTTTTATTTTGCTATGCTGAATAAAACCTTGACTTGGTTCGGTTTAATTATTTTGGTTTGGTTCCTTCAGCACCCCAACATCTAGAGAGTGTCTTATTGCATAAAGGAGTTTGTTTCTTGAAAGAAAGTAAAATCGTCCTTCTTTGTCGACTTGCAGTTGCAGGTTTCTGGTATAATTTTGGATGTTCTGATTGTAAATATTTCACCAAATGTTTATCCTAGTTCTTAATTAATGTGTAGCCTTTGGGTGAGAGTGTATGGTGGACTAAGCTGGGTCATCGTAGTTCTTGGTATCTGTCGAAAACTGTTTAATCCAATAATTAAACCATGTTAATTAGATATACAAATGTTGTCCTGCCTCCATAGGTAGTCTATTGTTTTATGTCTGTTTAAAACTTTATTGTTTGTTACTCTAAGTGTGAGATTGTTTGTTTGTTGCTTTATTGATGTCATAGTTCATGGTTCTATGGTTACTTACTAAGATTATATGAATCTTGATCAGATAATTTATATTGGTCCTAATTTAAGTTAGATGGCTGAGGAAAATCATATGAAAACATGACCCGAGGCAGCAATATGAAGCAATGATGGAGGGTTGCTTACTGACATTTTAAGTTATTTTCTACTGATTTACTTGCCTACCCTGTTTGGATTACCACTTATTGGAAGTGAATATGCTATTTCCCACTTACTATCATTGTTTTAAATTTTTTAGCTCAACGGAAGAATCCAAAAACAGCTTATATTCTATAAACTTTAAGCTATTTTGAGTTTGCTTATTGATTTGCATACTTTTGAGAAAAGGAGCAAATTTTTTTCTAATTTTTATAATTATGCTGAAGCTACTTCTTTTCTGTAGTAGTGGTCTTCAGTGAAAGAATCAAGTATGGCATGTGCCATTGCTGATAACCGATCTGTGTACTATTGCAGAAGTCCTAAAATTCAGGGAGATTGGGGTTGAAGTTGTCTCACCAGATGATGACTCAGCTGCTGGTATCGCTGCTGTTGATCTAGGACTTCATAATTCATGCTTATCTGGTCAGTCTGGTGCAGAAGAAACTAAACAAACTGCTTCAAGTTCCATGGAAATTCAGGTATCGAGCGTGAAACAAAATATAAGTATTTTAGAAAACAAGTTGGAGGAATTACAGGGGATGCTTGCTCTGAAGGATTCCAGGATTGCTGAACTTGAAAAATATAAGGAGGTGGAATCTGAGCTTGAGGGCTTGTTTAAGCAAAAGATTGAAGCTGAGGTTGAATACCTAGCCATCACCAATGTAATGAAAAACTTGAAGGTTGGGGCTGATTTTCAACTTAAATTATTGGAAAAACAAGAAAAACTGTCTGAAAATCAAGCAGAGGTTCTTAACAAGGTCATTGAGACCGAGAGTAAGGCTTCACTGCTGAAGAAGAAAGCAGAAGAGTTGGAAAAATATTCTGATGATACTGAAGTAGTTAAGAAGTCTTTGGAGCTGCAGAAAGGAGTATGTAAGGTGACATTTTATCTTTTTCTACAGGTTATGTTGTTAATCTTCTTCGTTTGGCTTTTTATGTCACAGTTATCGCTCAATTCTGGGGTGGTTGTACCCACATAAGTGCAAAGTTAGGTTCATTTTGTGCATTCTCAAAAGTTTCTTTGCCGATATTTGGATGTAAAATTTTGTTATATAAAAACTGATCTTTCTCTTGGTAGGGGAAGAGTCTGCATTTGCTTGCTCTCCTTGTTTCAATTGTAACTTTGGCATGACTAGGACAGTTATGTTAGGAGATTTTGAGATTGTTGTCTGTTTTAAAATACATTGTGGGTTAGATATAACTGAAGTGCCTAAATTCAAGGTTGTCTGAGCCTCTAACCTCTCATGCAGGCAAAATGATTGGTATTTCACTTTTTATTTAATAAAAAGGAAGTTTTTGTTGTGTTATGTGGATATATGTTTGATGGTTGGAAGATCCATTCATGAGAAACATAGTGATTTAGTTGTAGAATGGAGGATACATTTGGGTGATAGTGGATAATACTAAAATGAAGAGTTCTTCCAAAGTTTTTTCACTGTAGATTTATTACTTTTAAATTTGTTCTTGTATAAGTGTTTAATGATAATGATTCTTTTAAAAATTATAGAAGTATTATGATGTCATTTGATCTATATGTTATTGTATCAATATGGCTCAACCTGAAATGATTTTCACAGGTCCTACTAACTTGTACATGAGCACAATGCTTTCCAGCCCTCTATAAACGCCGCTTCAACTTGCAAATTTGTATTTCATTTTACTGTTTAATAATTCATAATTAGTTTTTGATAACAGCAATTTTGCAACATGATAAATTAATGGAAAATTTTCAAGTATTTAAATATTATTTACTAGACAAAGACAGTGTTTACACATCGTTTTAAATGGGTTGTGTTCATAATTATTTAAATATTATTTTCTGAAATTCCATTAATCCTTCCACCGTAGGGATCCATTATTAACATTGCTAATGTACCTTCTTTTAGAAGCTTTTTCCAAACCCCTTCTATTCCAATTTCTGGTATACGTAGTAATCCTGTTGAGAAAGAGTTCTAGAGGGTCCCATTTGTTGTATCCAGCAAAATAAACAACAGATTTAATCCAACTCATTTGAATGCAGTCTTTAGTCTGAAATCCTAATTTTGGAAAGCTCTCATACATCGTTGGGGATTTGGGATTAACCTGTCTATTCCACCAAGAAAAAGTTGAAGGATACTTGAACTGTTTTTGAATAGGCACCATTATTTTGAGCAACTACTCTTAAGAATGATCTTGGTTGCTTCTTCCTCCAGTGTTTTATGACTGTTGAACCCAATAACAATAGGTGGGACATGAACCGACCGGATCCGCCGTGCCAGAATGATTAGAAAACCTAGTTGCATTGCCTCCTCTAATAGCCTTAAAAAAATTATGATTGATTTTCTAACTATAATAATGGATTCTAAATTGTAACCGAGCATCACTGAGTACTGTCATTATCCTAAATTGCGGTCGCGATTGCGGTAACCATTGTGGTTATTGTGATTGTGGTCATTACGACCGTTATGATGTAAATTGTGGCAGTTGCTAGATGAATTATTTTGTGAGTTAAAAAATATTTTTGAATCTGATGCGACCCGATGCGGCTTGATGTGATCCAAATGCCGTTACTTTGTACCCGATGCGGATGCGGTTGTGCGGTCACCGTAACCATAATATTAGAGTCACATCAAGTGATTTGGTCCACAATTTAAATTACTGATTCTATTAGTTAAGGGGATGAATATTTCCATTTACATCAATCAAGTGAGCATCAAGAACTGTCTGCTGCAATGCCATACTTCCTCAAATACCAAACCCCCTCCACTGATGTGTCCACCCGTCCCTATGCTTGGACAAATTACTTTAAAGTTCACTAATGTTGCACCAGCTTGAACCCAAGCTGTTTCCTCAAACAAGATTAATTTAAATGGAATGGATTTTGATGGTTAATTGAAGTAAGATTAGATATAGTCTAATAAATTTTTTGAATTTGACTAATGTGCCTATTGCTCACATAATTAAAAGCAATATTTGATGTGATCCATTTAGTAATTAAATATGAATAATAGATGTATAATTATAATAGTTGTGATTTGATTTAGAAGATTATGATTTTTTTGGTATTATTAAGGATATTTTTTTGCTCTTTAGATAAGGAATTAATCTTTTTCGGTTACATGAATGCCTCTTCCAATAAGTATTGCTCTCAAGAATCGACATTTGATCTTTTGGTAATTCTGAGGATCCAGCAGAACGTTACACTATTAGACTAATTACTATGGTTGAAGAAACTAGAAAAGGTCTGTTATTTAAGTCCCTTGATCCCCTCCTAGTGGGCAGGTAGCAAAATTCTGGTAGTGTGTTATTTTGTCCATACATTTGATTTTAAATAAAAAAATTACAATTTATCATGCTCTTTTTACATGCTAAACCGTATTTGTCATATAATATTATATTTAATTTTTAAATATAGTTTGTGTGTTATGTCTTATTATTTTATTATCACTTTTACTTCTCTTATCTCTCTCCACTCATATCTAAAACGAGGATTCTTGCTATTATACTTACGTAAACATTGTAAGGGTTTGTTTGGAAGGTAGATTTTGAAGGAAAAAAGAAGGTTTGAGAGTTATTTCATAAGTGTATTTTATGGCTCTCAAATCTTCTATTTCCTTTCCTTTCCCTCCAAAATCCAACCCCAAACAAACTAACCCAAAGGGTATATGCTTGCAGGTTAAATTTTTATTATATTACTGTTAGGTGAACATTACTATATAACATATTATTTATGTATATGATGCTATTTACCATGATAAATATAACAAGACCATCAAATATATATATATATATATAATAGATATAAGTTATTTCGCCTTCCAAAAAAATAACATTTGTGAAGATTAATATCCATAAATAAAGGTATGTGAAGGTAGAGAAACCTTGTCATATTAAGAAGATATGATGATATAAGTGCAATATTTGAGTGTAGTCGGGTCAGATTTAACTAGAAGAGAGTCAATAAGTTGGGATCAATTCACAAAGTGAATCAGAAAAATTGTTCTTACCCAATTATAAAAGAATTGTATGAGATATAATTAAAAAGGAGTTTACTAATTAAATAATGTACTATTAAGAGATCATCAAAAGTTGACTTAAGAATAGAATAAATATGGATCTTGGGCCTATTCAAATGTAAATTCTTACATTGAAATATGAGTAGGAATGAAAGAATTTATAGTAGAAAAAACTCATGAAACTAATGTTTTAAGGTTTTGGTTCAAGATGTGATGTCTCACTTGTGGCTTTAACTCTTCTCATACCCCGGTAACAATGAAACTCTCCGGTGATTGGAAGCTCCCCTGTTGCAGTCTGGTCCAACAAGTGGATTTAGATCCGATGGTTCGGTTGATGTAACACCCCATTTTTGCAACTTAGAAATTAGGACTTCGTTATAAAAAATATGATCAAAATTTATGAAAAATTGAAGGCAACCTGTTAGAAAATCATAATGAATTTAATTTTTTTCATTAACATGTTCAAGATGCAGAAATATTCAATATTATCATTACCCAAAAACAAGGTTTCACATTCAACCTCAAAACCATGATTTAAATAATTATCTATTTACTTAAGTATGTAGTTTTACAAAATCATTAATCTTAATCTTAACATCTTAACATGATGATTATAAAGGACATCATGTATGCAAAAAGAATCACTCTTAAGTATTTTTCATAAAATATAACTTATACAAAAATTAGTTCAAAAGATCATGGGTATTCCTAAATCAGAGCCAATAATCTCAATTTAAACAAGATACTTAACTATATATCAGCTAAGTTCTTCTTGTCTATATTCTCATCAATAGATATTCATAGAGCAACTGCAATAAACTGGACATACACATAGTATAGACAAAAGAAAAGACAAAGAAAATGGAGTAAGAACCAATTACAGCGACCACATTGTAGAATTACATAGAGAAATAACATTAAAGTGAGACACACTATAACAACACCATAAACAAACAATGTCGAACATATGTAATTGATGCAAGAAGTTAGTGTCTTATACAAGAGGATATTTACATCCACAATTAATATATCTTTCATGCAATGCAATATGCAATTCACCAACTAATCACCACCAAAATTACAATACCCGAAGGCTAAGATCCTAGTGGGAAAGCAACCGGGAGTACATATATCCTTAACAACGGCAAGTAACAATATCAATTGTTTTCCAATTACCTCTATCAGAGGTACTTACGTGGTAAGCTCAGTCCGTTTCAGGATTCCTCTCTACCAATCACAAAATGCGCAAGGGGGTGTCAGAGACTGCTTAGTTTGCATGTAAGACTATCATGGTCATACGAGTAATGGACTCGGACCCTCACTAGACTATCTCACCTAAGCAATCCCTCAAGGTTTCTTCACGAATCATCGTCATTGCCGCCCCTATCCAAATCCCAATGATATTTCTATCATCATATTTTTCCATTTTCTCCAACTCCAACTACACGAATGCAATGCATGTATGTAACGCCCCGAAAAATACTTCTCAAAAACATTGCGGAAAAATGGGTAAATTTTTTTTTTTTTGAATAAAGAGATTGTATAAAATTGTTTCCTTTTCAAAACCTTCCTTTTCCGGGACATCACTTTAAGTAACTCAAATGCGGAAAATCAACTTATCGTTATCGAATGATAACTTAACCTGATTCACAATTTCCTGAATAAAGTAATGCATAAAATCAATTAAGTAATAATCGGATCCTACAGATTAGTTCAATAAAGGCGGAAACTACATCGCCACTAAACATATACAAAATCCACATAACACAGCCCTCATCAAAACAAACAAAAGTGCATCGACTCGCCCCCAAGCTGACTCAGAAGATTCCAGGAATACTGGACCCCTCACTCGGGTCCTCCTCCTCTTCTGAGTCCGACACGAGGTCAATCACCTCCACCGAACTCTCCACATTCACGAGTTCAATGACCTCGTCCTCCTCCTCTTCTTCCTCCACTTCGTCATGCCACAACCCAGCGGCATAATTTGGCGGGGATGACATTCTCAGACTCGGAGTCTT
>NW_017722635.1:0-1404 GCF_001865875.1 Lupinus angustifolius | reverse complement strand
AAATGATAAGCAACTCCTAGTGGCTAACTTCAAAGCTAGGGTACTGCCTCTCTTCAATTCCGCATGCCCCCTCCTGGAACGTCACGGACGGGTAGCTCCAAATCCGAGCACAGCTGTCTACCTGACGAGTACACGTCCGAAAAGCAAGCAATAGAAGAGAAGAGAAATAGAGAGAGTAAGACATCTAATGAACGTAAATTCATTGACGGCGTGGACTTACTCAGAATATTACACTCGGACATAAAATATATTTAAACATATAATTCATCAGTTATCATCAACATCATGAAGTAATACATAACTTACCAATTATTCCAACATTACCAATATATCAAATCATATAATCAATATTCTACTCATAACCATCTCACAAACACAAACGTAGAAATACATTATACCTGTAACTCGCAAGTGGGAATTTACTTCCATAATGATAATGTATGCATGATATGTCATGATTATCCACCTTACACCAATATCCATCCAACATCCTAATCGGAAATAATCGAGAGTACAGGTCCCGTACCAAGCCGTTTTGTACCACCCGAAATAACATATCCTCGCAAGGAATTAAAAATAGATCGATCGGTTCCCTCAGGAACAGTCCTACCCGGACCTAGGTCGTACAAACGCTTTCTCGGTATCCCTCTCATCGATCTCGAATGCAATCCAGGGGTTGTCAGAGATTGCCTAGTTTGGCCTGTGAGAACTGTCCGATCCAACAGGGTACCTCCCCAGGAATACAAGGGACTCGTCTCACCCAGACTCTCCCTCAAGACACTGTTGGCGAATCACCGTCCAATCAGTGCCGTCCATGCTTACATCATGGTGCTCTAAGTCGTCTCGTCATTTCCTCTCCACTACTTCATGGTCACAATGCAATGCATTCTTAATCAGAATCAAATGCAAATGTATTAATCAAACACATGATCGGCCCATCCTTAAGCCATCTCCCGACAAGGAATGCTTCTCGTGGGACCCGATAGTACGTCAACCGTACATGCTCAAGGTAACATCTCAATCACTACAACTCATCACCGGACAATCCTGGACGGTCACATGACCAAGCCTCTTACGGTCGGTCGATCGTTGTACAGTGATATTATGTATCCTTACTAGGGTACCCCCTAGTTCACGACTTCAAGTCGGATACTTGCCCAACAAGGCATCAACATAACAATACTTTCACAACATCATCTTTATACTATTTAAGACATGATCTCATTCCACAACTTTATACCACAACACCCTACCCGGGTTCATCGCCTTATTCACAACCTCATCTTATTTCAATCTTTCCATACTGTCCCTCGCCCAAGCGGGGACTAGTTGCCCTAGGCGACAATTCGTCTTTAAATTCTAAATAAACTGGAGCTTTCCTTGCCCAGACGAAAGTATTATCGC
>NW_017722634.1:0-110999 GCF_001865875.1 Lupinus angustifolius | reverse complement strand
TAGACTATCCCACCTAAGCAATCCCTCAAGGCTTCTTGACGAATCACCGTCATTGCCGCCCCTATCCAAATCCCAATGATATTTCTATCATCGTATCTTTCCATTTTCTCCAACTCCAACTACACGAATGCAATGCATGTACACTAACCGAAGTTAGTCCATTAAATCTTTTAATCAAGGTTTTCCAATTTTTTATTTTAACAAACATCACTTAAGTTAGTCGTCTCAGCCCCAATGCATTTCTATCATGCCAAGTCTAATGGACGAGCTCAAGACGCTAACTTAGTATCCAAGATCATTAAGTAAAGCCCCAATTCTCACTACACTTTCAAGTGTGTGAATAGCCATAGGCTCTCATCAAATTCAATATTTCCAAAAACACAACTTAAGTTAGTTGTCTCAGCCCCAATGCATTTTTACTATTACATGTCCTCGGGACGAGCTCAAGACGCTAACTTAGTGATTCAATATACAAGAAGACCTCAATTTCAAACTCTTGTATTTTTCATATCAATATAACAACTAACATATATATTTCTTATTAAATACAATAATCAAGTTATATATTTTGAAACCAATACAACAATCAACTTAATTATATTTTCCCATATCAATACAACAATCACTTATATATATTTTTCATTTCAATACAACTATACAACAATCCATAACATAATCATTACAATTGAAATATTTTTAAATTAGGACATTGTCACAAACGTTCAACACATAAAAAAATTATTAATTTATCACAATACTCACATGCATTCAAACATAATTATTTAACAACCTTCCATGACAATGTAATACCATAAGCGAGTACCTCGCATTATGTTAAACACAAAAATGAATTTATACACATATATTTCTAGCACAATCAAATATCTAAGACTCTATACATCGTCATGAAAAAGGATTAAGGACTCTTACATGGAAACAAGTTTCCATGGGAGTTCCTAATCTACAAGACTCTCCGACTTTTGAGGGAATCGGAGAGGAAAAACTTTAATGAAATACTCTAAGATCACAATGGTCTTCCCCTCACCTTAGACGCTTTATCTCATAACTTCAACTTGCTACACCATCATGAACGTTACCGCTGGCGTCCACTTGGCCTAAGTGTCACGCTTCATCAACCAATAAAATAACAATCAATTCACACAACCCAAAAATTTAACACATCACAAAATACATAAAACACGGTTATACTTTTTTTTTTTAAAACCAACTTCTAATACTTTGAAACTAAACATTAAAATGAGATAAAGAGTTCAGCTAATCAAAGACTTCAAATAATAGCAATACTAATATAACTATGATGAAAACAGAAATAAACATTACTGCCAAGAACATAACGTTGGTGGAAGATAAAGGATGATATAATGGGATTTATCAACTATATAGAACTTAAGCAATATTTTAGCCTCATTAAAGGAATAAGAAAGTAAACCAAAAAATCACTTCGCTTTTAGAATAAATGGCAATGGATAATTAAAATTGATATTGTAATTCTTCATATGGAACAAGGATGTCGTTGTACCTTTTGATTGAGTGTTCTACACTTTATGAAGGTTAGTAGATTTAGAAAGTTTAGTATGTAGATGAGTGGAAGAATTTGAACACCAATAGCCTCTGAGAACAATGTAGAATTTAATAGGTGGTGTTGATTATGAGTTAAAGGAACAATTGGTAAATGCAAAGCATTTTGGATGGAGGGTCGGTACAAAGGGTTCTGACTCAATTTTTCTCAATTAGGAAAAAGAATATGGATGAGCATTTGTGTGTAGAAGAGAAAAACAGCAAAGGAGTCTTGTTGCTATGATATACTAAACTAGGTTTCAAGCACAAATAAAATATGGAAACAAAAAATTATACATAGGTTATATAACAACAATAAAACGTGAATTAAGGAAGTAATAAATGGAACGTGCCTTGAATATTAATATATAATCATATATAATTATAATAATACTATTAACAATCACGTTTAAAAGTTTAAGGAGAATAATGTTACAATATAAATTATATAGGATAAACTGATAAAGTGATGATGTATAGTTAGGGATAAAATGATTAAAGGATAGAAAAGATAAAGATGATGATATGATCTTAAATATGTTATGATAAATATTATCATAACCATAACTAATTTAATCTAACTAAAGATAATGTTATAATAAATAATATAGGAAATATTACTTATAAATTATTATCAAAAAGATAACTTCTCCAAATATAGTATTCTTAAGATTATGAATAATTTAATGTAACGATAAAATAATACTTCTCACACAAATTACATTTTTAAAGAACATTACTTTCACAAAAATCTGTTACTAGATGATATATGTTCACTTAGATATGAGGTAACTGATATAATAATTGATTTTTCGAATATAAAAAAAATCATAAACATATTAAATAAACATTAAAAGATCTACAATTAATCTAAAAACAATCATATTTACCTTTAGATAAATCTACAAAAATAAATCAAGATTTTTCACTCACATAAAAATTGATATAAAATTGTGGGTGTTACAGCTGAGACATGGTGGACTTAAGCGGAGCGGACCAGAAAGTGTGTGTACCCACACTTGAGGGGAAGATTGTTGAGTTTATTCAAGTGTGAAGTCTCACATTGGATATACAGGAAGGAGTGAAAAGTTTATAAGTAGAAAAGACCCATGTAACTAATGCCTTAAGGTTTTGGTTCAAGACGTAGTGTCTCACTTGTGGCTCTAACTCTTCCCATATCCCGGTAACAATGGAACTCCTCGGTGATCGGAGGCTCCCCGGTCGCAGTCTGGTCCAACAAGTGGTTTCAGATCCGATGGTTCGGCTAGGAGATGGTGGACTTAAGGGAAGCGGACCGGAAAGTGTGTGGTACCCACACTTTAGGGGGAGATTGTTGGGTTTATTCAAGTGTGAAGTCTCACATTTGATATACGGGAAGGAGTGAAAGAGTTTATAAGTAGAAAAGACTCATGTAACTGATGCCTTAAGGTTTTGGTTCAAGACGTGGTGTCTCACTTGTGGCTCTAACTCTTCCCATACCCTCGTAACAATGTAACTCCTTGGTGATTGGAGGCTCCCCAGTCGCAGTTTGGTCCAACAATTGGTTTCAGATCCGATGGTTCAGCTAGGGCATGGTGGACTTAAGGGGAGCGGACTGGAAAGTGTGTGGTACCCACACTTGAGGGGGAGATTGTTGAGTTTATTCAAGTGTGAAGTCTCACATTGGATATACGTGAAGGAGTGAAAGAGTTTATAAGTAGAAAAGACTCATGTAACTAATGTCTTAAGGTTTTGGTTCAAGATGTGGTGTCTCACTTGTACCTCTCCACTCTTTCCATACCCCAGTAACAATGGAACTCCTCGGTGGTTGGAGGTTCCTTGGTCGCAGTCTGATCCAACATATCTTGGCACAATATATTTGATTCAAGAGGGTTATTTTTATGAAATAAATAGTAAAAGAATATTTAATTAAAGAGATCTATTTATTTTAATTTTAATACTTATACATATTTTTATTGTTGATAAATAATCATAACAACAAACTCAACAGGTAGCTTACCTTTATGATCTATCATTGAGAAGAAAAATATGTTAAGAACAAACTTCCTTGACTAGTATACAAACTTGAGGATTATCCTGAGGCAAGAGAAAAAATAGGAAGTTCTAGATGAGCCATTTCTTGACCTTCTCCCTCATTCCGAGAATGTCCCAAGAAATGACAAAAATCACTTTATATGAATCATGTAGATGATGTTCTAGACTTTAGTTGTCTTATCTTGACTTCCATGAACTTTGAGTTTCAAAATAAATGTGCAAACATAGAAGCATACAATATGGTTGTGCACTTAAAGAAACTCTATCAAGGGTAAACTAGGCATGAGAGGTATAAGGTATCTATGCAACTTTATCAGTGTAGATTGGCATAGGGAAGTTCTATGGGTTTCAAGAGAAAAATTATTATGTGGAACAAACTTATTACTATCTTACTTTTTGTTAATGTTTTGATGGATAAAAAATAATTAAATTTGAGAAGTATAATAATTAATATTTACCAGGAAAAGATTTATGTAAAAGAAAATATTTTCTAAACGCGTCCAATATTTTACCCAAAGAAAAATATGTTTTGAGATGTTAAGTAAAACTCGTCTATTAACTAAGCTTGCCCAACCAGTTATTCTGTCCAATGAAAATTATATCTAGTGACATTACTTCCAATGACAAATGTGTCCACTGACATATGTATATAAATTCAAGTCATATATTTAAGATAAAATGTCTCCATGTGACAAATGCGTCCATAACCTTTGTGTCAAATTAAATTAACTATATTGTTTTTAATCTTGTAAGAATGAGCATCTTGTCCAATAATTTTAACTCAAATAATTGTAATGCACATTTATTACGAATGTTCAATATTTATGTGCTTCTTCACTTAGGATATCATGATCCAAAAACCTCAAGCTATTTGGAAGTGTTAGGTTTTGAATTTTGTTTAGTCATTTTCTCATCATTGTTTGAGTATTGAATAATTTAGTATTTTATTACATGTTTTCACCCACTTCTACAACATTTCTGAAACGAGTGAAGGCCCACCTAGAAAAGGTTTTGATCATATTCTTTTTGAAGTTGGTTTTGATGGGTGTAGAAAGTAATTGAGTTGACTTATTCATGTTGGAACTTGGTTTGTTGCAAGTTATTAGTGAAAAAATTTGGTGTAAAATCTAAAAACTCTCAAGTCTCACATAGAAGAGTTTTGAAAAAACAACTCTCAAGTCCCATATTAGAGAGATGAAGAACTTGGAAAAATCTCATGTTATAAATAGAAATATCCTCCATATTCATATTTTTTTCGCCTCAAGTTGAATGTGTTTTCATTTAACATTTTCTTTCTCCCTCATATTGTCTGTCGATGCATTTTCGAAAAACTTCTCCCCTTTCTTTTTGTGGCACTAAGAATTCGCATAGATAGTCATATTGTGGGAATTCCGAGAATTGACACTGGTGGTCAGTATTGATGGAAAAGAATTGACATGAGTAGTCATATTGTGGGGATTTCGAGAACTGACACTGGCAGTCAGATTGTGAGAAAAGAATTGACTCGGGTAGCCATATTGTGAAAATTTCGAGAATTGACACTATTAGTCATATTGTGGGAATTTTTGAGAATTGACATTGGTTGTCATATTGTGGTCGTGACTCGGCCAATAAGTATTATTTTATGTCATTTAGAATTGTTGCAAGCTACGATAAGAACAATTCAAGTTTATGTTGAATTTCGTTTAACTTGTTTTCCACTTCAAGATGTTACCAAAGACTCCTTCTTTATACTTCAATGATTTATTTTTAACTCCTTCTAGAGCAAGGAGGACATTGTCATGGTTCCTCTCCCATGCATGTTTGACAATGTTTATATAATCGTGATGACCAATCTAGGCAGCTTCAAAAGGAAAGGGTGTTGGGCCTTTGATGATGTGAAAACCTCCACAATTAAGAAGAATTGTATTATGGTTGGATTGAGGCTTGATAAGGTTTTCGACAACTACCTTAGGAAAATCAATCCTTCAATCGTTGTTATCAATGACCTTATTAACTTTCTAGAAGATGCCACCACAATTACAATGTCATGTGTTGTCACGACAATTACTTAATCCCAAATATAAATTAAAAATGATTATCTTTATTAAGTGCAGTTTTTTAGAAGCTTTTATCTCTAATTGCACTCATCTCCTAAAACACTAAATCTCATTTTGCTCTTGCTCTTGTTTGTAATCCTCACATATTAGTCACTAACTTTTCTAATCGTGTAACTTGATATATTTTCTATTCTCACACTTAATTATATTTATTTTTAATTCTAGTATAAGTTTTTTCTTACCTCTTACAATTAATTTATGACTTTCTCAAATCCGCTCCATCTTAAATATTAAATCAAAATATTTTATACCAACACAAAAGTCAACATGATAGTGATTGTAAATTAAACATGTCCAAATTTACAACCTTGCAACAAACACTTCATCCAAAACAAATTATAACATCAATGACCTATTATGCACCAAGTAATGACATGCTAGGTCTCACATGGTAGTCCTAAATTAAAAATAACCAAATACACTATTTGAAAGAATATGCATATTAGTTTATGCATATAAAACATTTACGAGTTTATCACAAATACTCAAAAGTATTTAGTTAAAGTTATTTAATACAATTTTATGATGATGGATTATTTTGTATTATGGTAACCACAAATAATTCATAATCCATATTTTTAGCATATAAAACTCATTTAAGTTGCTATAATTGTGATTAAGAAATCGTACATCAAAAATATTTTCCATCGAAGTTCTGTAATTCACAAGCTCTCCAACTTTAGAGATTATTAATGAAATTTAATAAAATAATTGAAGACCATATTGATTTTATTTCTAAGGTCAATTCAAAATTGACACAACTTTTTGTTGTGTTGATGTCCACAACTAAGCCATAATCAATTCAAATAAACCCAAATACTTTAACATATTAAAACTCACTCGTAAAATAACATAATTAATATAGAGGAAAATGATAAAGATTTAGTTAAAGAGTATACATAACAATATAATTTAAAATAATATTTGAAGCTCATAATATTTTTCAAGAATGTTTTTTTAACAGAATTTACTTTTAAGGAAATATAGAGTCATTTGATTGTAAGATAATCAATATTAGATATTTCAGAAACTAGATAATATTAGATAGTTCAGAAATTAATAGTAATTTAAAATAATAATAAAATAACATTTAAAGCTAATAATATATTTTTGAGTAAATTACACTAACATTATCTGAGTTTTAGTGAAATTATACAAATTCGTCCTTCATTTTTTACACCTACAAAAATCGTTAATTTTTATACATATATTATACTAACTAAATCTGCATGAGAAACAAGTGTGATATTTTAAAGAAAAAAGAAATGATAAGTGTAATTAAGTTAAACAAAATATAATATATTGTGAAAACAAATCCAAATAGTATATGAGTCAATACATTTATTATTTTTGGTTCATTATTAAATGCATCAATGATTCTAATGAGATATTTTTGAATCACTCTTATACTATATTATAATTGAATAAAAAATAATTGAAATGTATTGACTCGTATACTATTTATATTTGTTTCCAAAATATATCATATTTTGTTTAACTTAGTTACACTTATCTCATTTTTGTTTAAAAAAAACATTTATTTCTCATACAAGAATAGTCAGTGTAATATATGTACAAAAATTAAGGTATCTTTATTAGATGTTAAAAATGGAGGGATGATTTATATAATTTTATTAAAACTCGAGAGATATTAGTGTAATTTACTCTATATTTTTTAAAAGTTTTTTTACACAAAACTTACTTCAGAAAATATAAATTCATTTAATTGTAACCAATAAAATCATTTGTTTCTAACATAATATAAGAACCATAAGTTGATCATTTAATAATTCGAATACCAACTACTCATTTGAAAATTTCTATTTAATTTTTAATGATTCTACAAAATTCAATCATGTTTTTTCACTCATCACACATTTAAAACAAGAGGCATAAATGCTTTTTATGGGAGCTTAAAATTGAGGGCCATGTGCTATGGACGTCTTGAAACATAGCATGACAACTTTGTTTTGGTGGTTAATATTGTTACCTACTTTCGTTAAATACATATTTATTAACTATATAATAAAAAAAATGGTAAACTCATATTATTTATTGTTATATGTTAATTTCTTATTCATTTTTTATTTTAAAATGGTTTCACATCCTTCATGTGTACATTCTCATATTATATATTTCTTTTCCTTATTATAATAATATAATAATATTAAATTCATTATTGCACTTCTTAATCATTTCAAAACAAAAAAATATGTATTACTCTAAAAATTACTGTATTTTTCACCCATCAAAGCTTGGTGGTACTTTTCTCATTGAATTTTAATATCACAGTTCAGATTCTTTAGATTTTAATTTTTTCATATTATAATTGAACAAATCAAATTTGAAATTGAGTTTCTTTTGTAACTTTTAAATATTTTTTTATAAAAAAGACTCGTATAATATTGATTTCCTTATTTTCATTAAAAAAAATCGAAATTGAAAAATCATTTCATTTTATACAACTTTTAAAATATATATTTTTTAAAATCACTTAGTATTATGTTTCGGTTTCCTATTTTCATTAGAAAATTTAAATTCGAAATTGTCATTTATTTTCCTTATGTGTTTGAACAGATAAATACACACAGTAATACATGTGTTATTAACAATGCAAATGTACAAGTAACATATGTGTTTTAACTAGGCACATATATGTTCTTAGCAATGTGAATGTATAAATAAGCGAATGTATAGGTCACATATATATTCTTAACAATAAGAATGCAGGAATAACATATGTATTTTTAACCATATGAAAGCACATGTAATATGTATTCTTAATTATGTAACAAAAAAAATTCTACCCAAATAATGTAACTTGCTAGTTAATATTGTAAGGGTGAGGTCCATGAAATCTTTTCTTAATGGCATTGTCGTTGTGGTTATTCAGTGAAAACTCGCAATTTGGAGTTATAATTGCTCTTTAATTTATTCCATTTTTGGTGTATTCCAACTCTTTTTCTCACAATTATAAGTCAATCACTACGACTTTTCCAGACAATAAGTGATTCCTAGAGATTTTTTGATCAAGACGCGCCTTTCTGATTTTGTGCCTCGAATGGAGCATATTTAAAATAAGAGAACATAAATGTTTTTATTTTATTTTTATTCACATATTTTGAATCATATTATAAAACAACATACAAGATATAAGAGTCCTAAATGGGATCCCTAAAATTGGAAGTCATATGCCATGGGCTGTTTTGGAACATAGAATGACAACCTTGTTTGGCTGATTAATATTCTTATGCACCCTTAGTTTCTAACTTCACACATTAAAATATCATGTTGTACTTGGAATTAAACATCTATGTAACAATTAAAAATATATTTGAATGAATTCTTGAATTTCATAACAAAACACAAATCCAAATAACAAATTGCACCACAAATATGGTTGAACTTATAAATTTCCTTGTACCACCATATTTTTATTTGATTAATAAAGACATCAATGGTATTGATAGTTACATAATTCATATTTATGGGTTTTAAAATTGAACATACATGGATGATCTCTCGTTATGCTCCACTTGCAATCAGGGTTGCATGTACTTACATCTCTTTTCTGAACATAAATGTCAAACCAGTGTAACTTCGAATCCCATGACAAGCCACAAAAAAACAATGTAGTGTTAAACATGTTATACTGAAATTGAAACTTAAATTCCTCATCATATTTGAGAAGATGAACGCCAAGGTCATCATTTCTCGATTTACAATGAATTGTCATCGGAGTACCTTTGTCCAAACCATTCTTGATGTAAATATGTGTGTATCTGCCCAGCCATCCATCACTTAAAGCCACAAGAGAGGCAATTGAAATGAGTAAGAATAAGAAGATATGGGTACTTGAGTGTCCCATTAATATAACTTCTCTATATTTGTGTGTATTTTACTATTTTGTACATATTATATGCCTATTTATATATTGTTGATATTTTAAGATTTCATTAAACAAGATTGTAATTACAGCCATGATAGAAGCCATTGAAATCAATGAAAATAAGAAGATATGATTATTTGATTGTATCATTAATATTACTTCTCAATATTTGTGTATGTTTTGTAAAAGTTATATGCCTAATTATATGGTGTTGATATTTTAAGATTTCATTAAACATGATTCTAATTAAAAATAAAAAATATATTTTAATAATAAATATTATTTATTCAATAATTATTTGATTTATCATATATTTGTTTTTAATAGAAAATCTTAAAATATTTAAATATTTTCTTATTAAATATTTAACAACATATATAAATATACTATTAATTTATAATAATGATGAATAAAATTAACTATAAAAAAATATAATTCTAACATAAATTATTTGAAATAATTAAATATTTTTCTAACTCAATATTCCTAAAGTAGATGCAAGATATCCATGAAAGTAGTTCTTAGAGAAGGAACCAAAGTTGCTACATCAAATAAATCATCTCTTTATATAAAATTAACCATCAAACATAAAGCAACCGTTAAACATAATAATGCAAATAACATATCTCGGGAAAATATACGAGATAATCTCAAGATAAACCTTATTAGTGGCTACATTTATAAAATGGTGTTATGGGTATTCTATATCTAATAGGTAAAAAAATTTCAATATTTTCCAAATATGTGACATGATAAATCACAAATTCCAATAATTTCGTTGGAAAATCCCAAATAGAAATAACACAAATATGATTGATTGATCTTAAAATTGACTAAATCCAGTTTTAGTGTATATGCAACTTGTTTTATGATTAGCCAAATTGCTCACAAAATAGGTCAATCATATTTCAGATTGGTCAAAGTCATGAAAGTCACCAAAATTCAGAAGTCAGAATCCAAGTCACCCTATAAAAAGTCTAATTATCATTTTTGACTTTTGTACAGTTGAACACCTTTTCTGGTCCTTGGTGTTTCAGCAGAAGTCTACTAGACTCAACTTCATATGGTAATTACTTTGATCTAAATGTAAATTGTTTGCAACCAACAATTGTATGATTCATAATTTCTCATCTAGGGCAGGAACTATAGTAGTCAATTTCAACAACAGTATGTATAAGGTTGTCTTTGTGATAAACATCCAATTTGTCAAGAATAATGAGGAGATAAAAATTCATTATCTTTGCTTTATGTTGTACTAATGTGAAGAAATTGTTAATACAATTGAAGAACAAATCAACAAAAGGACTTTGTAGTATCAGAAAAATGCTAGGATTAGAATGCATTATGTTTGTGCTGAAGTAAGATTCACCATTTAAAGATGTCTGAAACTTCTAAAGTAATCTGCTGAAGAATTTCCAGTTTTTCATCTTGCTATAACTAGACTTTTGGGTGGGTTTGGTTGATCTATTTGAACATAATATAAGACTATTTTTCGTTTGTAAGTTTAGCATATTTATAAATAGAACAAATCATGGTTGCTTTTAATCTGGTCCAAAGAATAGTATTTTCAAAATCAACCTTCAGCTCATGAGTGTCTTTGGCAATACAATCAACAAATAATTTTTTATGCATGAGATATATAAAATGGACAAACTTTTCTTTGTTGCATAGATTGGAAGGTGACCTATAATGCATGAAATGTATAAGACACTAATGTTGAGCGTATTATTTCAAAAATGCATGTTATGCATCTTAAAAAGTAATTGATTTAGACACATATATGCAATGATGTGATTCGTTAATGCATGAGATTGCATTGATTTTTGTTGTTTTTCATAAGATAATGAATGAGGAAATTTAAGATTATGAATGGAATGATATGGAGAGATGGTTGATAGAAATGCATGACATGAAAATGTATGAAATGTAATGTTTGAGTAATATATTTTTCTTTTTTAAGGATGTATGAGTAAGTAGATGAATGTATGAATAGTGTTTTTAGGTAGATGAATGTATGAATAGTGTTTTTAGGTAGATAAATGTATGAATGATAATTTTTTGAGACGAATGTATATAAAAAATTGAATGTTTGAATGAATTATATATTTATATATATTTTTTTAGTTTTTTGAATGAACATATGTATGAATGGATGGATAAATGTTTGAATAATATATTTTTCAAAGAATGTAGGAATGAATGGATTCATGAACAAATAAATGATATATTTTTCCTTTTAAATTAATGTATGTGTGATGAGGTATGTAAATTTGTGTTCCCTTTTAGGACGTAAAGCCCTAGTCTGGATAACTTAGTCACCATCACACCTAATATTTAGTTTTTTTAAATAAAAATAAAAAAGTAATCGTTCTAGCTAACCTAGGGCAAAGATTGGTTGCCCTTGGTTTTTATTTTGAAGAATATTACCTTATGGACTTGGAGTCCCATCAAGGGTATTTGTGTGAATGTTATGTATCTAGGGTGTGAGCTAGTTGACATTCTATCCCACTATGGTTTCAGGGTGACGCTTGAGTTACTTATTCAAGGGGCGGAAGAGTCTCAGCTTATGGCACGTATAATGACATGGTATGTTTCTCGTGTTTTAAATTAGGATATCCTATTTTTTGAGCATATAGAAAGTCAACATCTTAGAGTAGAGTTCTATTGTATACTGGACTCCTTAAACGATTTTAGACTCCTAAAAGGTCATATTGCATCCCCTAAGAGAAACTCAAATACCATGAGGCTAAAAACAAGAGAGTATCCCAATATCCTAACTCAATACTTGAAAACAATCTAATGGTGTGTTTGGGAGTACCATTTTGGAGGGGGAGGGAAGGAAGGGGAGGGTTTAGGAGAGGGATTCCCTTGTTTGGGAGTTTAGTGGAGGAGAGGGGAGAGTTTTGAAGGATTTTTCAAACCCCTTCAAACCCTCCAAATGCCAAAATACCTAGTTCCCCCAAATTGGGGGGTTTTGGGAGGAAAATAAGTTAAATTACCTAACTACCCTTACTAATATTATTCTATAACATATAATACATAACATACTATTGATTTTTTAAATGATGGGGGTAAAATAGTATTTTTGTATTACATTAACCCTCTATCCCCTCCTATCTAATTTTCCACACTCCCAAACAAGGGAAGGGTTTAGTTGGATTTGCCCTCCCTTCTCCTTCCTTTCCTCCCCCCTCTTTACCCTCTCATCCCTCTCCTTTCCTTTCCCTCTTAACTCCCAAACAAAGCCTAAGTGGTTCACCTCATCAATACTATAGATGATGAAAATCATGATCAACAAGTCTAATGTCATTTTTATCCTAAAAACTCACTAATATCACATATAGGACATATGTGTGCAAAATTCCAATGTTTATATAATTTTTTCACAATTATTTATTATTTGAAGTTAAGAAGAAAAAAAATCAAACAAGTAAAAGGTATATTTATCTATACATTTAGCTATCATGGGCCTCATCCTCTTAAGAAAAGCTTAGTGGAGTCGCTAGATGTCGTATAGGGATGTCAAAAAATTTCAAACTTTGAAAATACCCACAACAGGTACCAACAATAATAGTTTTTGTGTGGGAACGAGTTTTAAGAAACCTGCCTCGTGGGTACCCGCAAATTTATAAATTTAGTTTTTAATTAAATTTTTATATATATTATGGTTTTTATTATTATTTTAAGATTATATACTTTATTATTATTTCATAATAAATTACACATATTTGACTATGATCATAAATTATCATATAGATATTATATTATTCATCTAATAATTATTTTTACATATTGCTTATTACAAATTATATAAATATATAATTAAAAACTCGTTGGGTACCTGCAAATATCTGCTACTCGCACAAGTACCCGCAAGTATTATGGGTTTGGGAACGGAAAGCACTACCCGCGTTCGCCCGTACATGTTGTCATCCCTAATGTTGCACCTCTATTTTTGGTCAAACACAATTATAAGACATTTTGGAGTCGCCGCTATGTTTTTTTGCGGATATAACATACAAAACTCTCTTTAATGTCCAATTTAGAGTTAACTAGCTTTAAGTTAGAGATTTAGATTTGAGAGTCGATACGGATTATGGAAGATATTAGCACCATGTCCATCCATACTAAGAGATTACCCTCACTAATTGCATGATCTTACTTCTATGTTTGTGAGCAATAGGGATCAAGACTTTGTAATTATTGATAGAAAAATATTTGTTGGTTGAAGTATATTTTAATTAATTTTAAGAACAGGAGCAACATAGCATGACTGTCCAAAGGATGAGTTGAGAAAAAAATGGAAATACTTGTAATCTTTCCTCCATCCTTATTGCAATTATTGTTTTTTATAATGGACAAGATACATATATTTTATGAAAAGGACTAGCTAAAGAAAATAATACTCATTTATTATTTGCTATTAAAGAAATTGTTTATATATTACTATTTAAGGGTATTTATTTTAAAAGGGACACCCATGTAAAAATTACTTTCTTCATTATAAATTAGTTATCATAAAAGGCCAATAATAAAAGCAAATTAACATGAAAAAACTAACGGGTGTTAGTTCAAGTGGTACAAGCTTGATTCCTCTTAAGTAATGTCTCGGGTTCGAGTCAAGTGGTATCTATGGATATTCTAGATTGTAAGATTTCCTCTGATGCAAGAATACATGTGGGAAACAAAAAAAACCATGCAAAACCATATTTATCGGCTATTATGAATTTAGCCATTAGGAATGTTATATTTTTTGGATCTCTATTGTCTTCATTCCGATCATTACTCTTTAGTGTGATAAATACTGATAATTACCCATTAAGCCATATGCTTCATGCATGTTTTTTTTTAAAAATATATGTCGGAATCACTGTTACTAAGATTGTTATTATTAGAAATAAAAAAGGGATGCAATTATACCTATGATTCTCATATGGGTTTTTCTTATTTTTATGTTATGTTGCATTGTGTGATTTTCCTCAGGATTACAACACAGGTTATAAAAAAGGTATCCCAAAATTCATATAATTAATCCAGATTCCAAACTTTTTATAACATTAATACTAAAAATTTGAATATGAACCTATTCCAAATTTTAAAAATTCAAATTGAGTGTTTTTTTATTCTAGTACGCACATCTAAAAATTAAAAAATGTCTGTTTGTGATAAAAATTACTTAATAAATTTATAAAGCCTAAAAATATTGTAATACTTTAAAGTGAGTAAAAAATAATTAACTAACCTTACAAAAATTAAAGTTAACTAGAAATCTTTTTTTGGATATAAATTTTACATTGGCCAAATGAAATCCCAAAATAATTGCTTTACATGCAAATAGATAAACGACCATTTAACTTCTATAAAATCGCAAAATAGATATTTTATGTGCAATTTTTATTTATTTTAAAACATAGAATTGAATGGGAAATATGACATGTATATTTAAATAGAATATCTCCATTATTTGGCTAATAAATAACCATTAAGCCTTTAAAAATCATTTTTAGGGAAAACGAAATTTTTGGTGGGAAATTTTTTGAAATATCATCCAATCATTTTTGAGCTAATAATAGTTCAATAAAATTTGTTTTTACTTTAAAAAAATTGGGGAATTTGTAGTGAAAATTATGATATTTTTTGGAATCCAGAAACATTTTTTTAGAAAAATATTCTGTGCCTTTTGGGTGGGACAAAATTGGATATATATATTAATCATATATTGTTTCTCGAATTTGTAGCAAGTCTCAAGCGGGTATAAGTTGATAAGGAAAAGGCGATGGTATCCAAGATTGACTGACACAAATATGGTAATGAGTTTTCATGGTTTCTCATAAAGATTGATATTTGATAATTTATTTTAAAACTATTGGATTTCTCTGGTGAATGATTCCTATGTTATAACTATTCAATCTATAATATTTAAGCTTATGTTCTAATTCACAATAGTAGTTTTTAGATATTCTACACCTACTCCATTAAGAATCGTAAGCTTGATTGGTAAAATATGGAGTTATGGATAATCAACACTCTTCACGAATCACATAACCCCTCCTTCACCTTATTTTCTCAAATACATAATGCTAGACATGTCTACACAAAGGATAATGATTTATAAAACAAAACAACATATAGTTGTTTTTATTGAAATTTCATCATCAATCAGTCACATATTAACATAATATAATTGACTATTGAATAAAAATAAATAGATGAATAATAAATGATAAAATAACAATGTAAAAACTTTAACATGATACTTAGTATTGACAATTTGGACAATTCTATTCATGCTAAATTGCTAATACAATGTCTACCTAAATTAGAAAAAACATAGACATGTTTGTCTATGAAAATAAGATGAAACATCATGCTCCACCCGTCCTAAATATAGATAATGTAGCCTTGTGGGCCACCCACTGTAACATGATTTATTTTTACATAAAATTAAAAAGTAATCTTATACAACAACGACATTTTTAAAATTATATATAATAATGCATAAGTTCAAATGATTTACTAGTACATGTATTCTAATTTTATTGAAAATCAAAATATAATATTTAATAATTAATTCCTAATTCCTGCTAATAGTCCACCCTAACTCTTAGAAAAGCCCGCAAGCCGAACATATTTTTTTTGGTTAATGAACAAAATTTTCATACTATCAAGCCTAATAATAGTGGGCAGTCCTACACACTTAGCCCAAATTGCTATGCTTAGATATTAAAAGGTATATAAATTTAGTAGAATCCATTACACCAAAAAGTATAGAATTCAATATAGAGAGAAGACTTGTTTTCACATTAATTTAGCAGCTTCTATCCAAACCAAATTGATGTTTTCATGAGCGAACAAATTTGTCTTAGGGATAGAGCGTAATACGGAAGCATGAGATCGGAATAATTAAGAACAAAAGAGAAACGAGTAAAGGAGCAAGACAATAACACATAAGATTTAACATGGAAAAATCTCATTGGTGTGAGAGGTAAAAAACTACGGGCGCTCACAAGCAAAGTTTCATTATGCAAAAAGGGAGAGTACAACAAATTCTCTTATGATAATGAGGACAAAGGACAATATTTTGTCTCACAAATACTCTCTCAAATAGAACAAGAATTCTCACCAAAATACATTCAATAATAATGGGTGTATCTCAACTAAAGCACATGCTCTAAGTTGATGAGTGAATTGGATGATATGTGTTGTTAAGCTTGTGATTCTTGTTGATGGGCTTGTGATTCTAGTTTATGAGCTTGTGATGATATGAAGAAGCTCTCCATGTATGGCCTTTTATAGGAAAAGGAAACTGATGAAACTTGGAGAACAAGGTTGAAAGCTGGGAGGTAAGTCTTGAAGAACTTGGCAAGCACGCTATAAAGTAGCTAGGCAAACAAAGTTGTGTAGAAGCTTGGCAAAGAAGCTTTAAGAAGCTTTCTTATATGAGAGCCACTACTCAACAATTTGCATAAGCAACCTGAGATGTTGAACTAATTAGATCTTCTAAAGAAACTATACATCACATATATTTCATTACAGATGAGCAAAGTAGCAATCAATTAAGTTGAGAACAAGAAGATAATGGGAACATAATAATCAGCCAAAGAAGCTTGGGTCATAGCCATTGCTAGTGATGGCCAAGATATAGTAAGCAAAAATGTGGCCAATTGAACCCCAAGCCAAGACATCAACAATGTTGAATCCAACAATGTTATTGGATTTCAAGAGGCTCATCTACTCCTTGGCACGTGTCACCTGCCTCAAAGTTGTTAGGTATCAGTGGCCTAAGCACACCTAGAGGGGGGAGGGGTTGAATAGGTGTAGCGATTATCAATAACCGCTTCTTGCACCAAAACCCAGTTCTGGAAAACAGCCTAAGTAATCGATTAACCAGTTGGCTTAATCGATTAACTCGCAACAGAAACAGAATTACCAGATGAGCTTCTTGCACAGTTATTTACCAATAGATAAGCAGAGATACAACAAATATTTTTATGCAATATTAACAAGGATATAGCAAAGTATTAGTATGCAAAATATCAGCTTCAAACACGAATTAAAACAGTGAGAATTATAAAAGAGATTAAGAGAGAACATCTTGCACAAATGAATTTTTATCTTGGTTTGTTTGCGGGTCCACTTGCAAACTACATTCAGGCTTCCCCTTCTAATCTTGGGAGATTTCTCTTCACTATATTGAACACTTTGTATTGTCACATACACCAATTGAATTACAAGACTCTGGACGCTTCTTTCTTGAATTTCAAGAACCTCTAATCCTTGGTTTGACTATCCCTATCACTTGAGAAAACCTTTCTCGCGATTCAACCTCAACCAAGATCCTCACTCTAAATTCAAGACCTCCTAGTCTTGGTGAAGATTCACTCTATCTCAATGGTGGTAAGACACCAAGAGACTAAACCCAAAGTACAAAAACAGTATACAAAAAACGAGTTTTACCAAGCACTAAAATGCTCAATTTACAACAATGAAAAACTCAAAGATTAACCCACTCTCAAGTAACACAAGTCATCATGCATATGTGAGTTAATACAAAACAGTAAACACAAAATACTTCTCTTAAAATCTCTAATAAGAATGCACGAACGTGCAAGAAATAATGGATGAGATTAAGCATATGAAAACAACATGCAATACACCATGAACAACATGTGAAGAAGATCTTTGCTCCTGACATTGGCAAGGTTTTGATGAAGACACCAACATCACCAAAAAGAAGAAAAGGAAGAATACTTATGAAGACAAATAAGATTAAAGTTTCAAGAAAATTAGATTAAGTACTTCTATCCTAAAACTCTTTGATATACAAAGTAGTAATGCTCAAACTATTTTTAAAAGAAAGTTGAAACACTTTAAAAATACTTAAAACATTTTTCAAAATGGCGTGTAACGGGTTACTTCATCTAAGTAACAAGTTACATGTATGAGAAAAAGAGTTATCCAACTTAAAACTGTTCAGAGTAATCTATTACTGCCTTTGAGTAACAAATTACCAGTTTTGCAAAAGTTGAGTAACTGATTACCCAAATGGTGTAATCGATTACTCTAATTCGTTTTAAAAAAGACAATGGACAGAGAGTTTGGGTAATCAATTATCCACTATCAGTAATCGATTACTGAAGACTGTTGCACAAGATTTCAAATTTCAAAATGAAATGCTTTCACTCCAAACGAAATCTCTTCACTTCAAACAACTCCTACACTTTCAGAAAGGCACCATGGGTGTTTGGAAAGTCTGTATAAAAACTCTAACTCTCACAACACAAACACACAACAATACACAACTCTTATAAAATTTCCAAAAGCTCTTAAACTTATTCTGAAGTTAATTCTCTACACTTTTTGCAACTAGCACTCAAACTTTCAAAAGTTATTTTTTCTGAAGTTGCTTAGAAGTGTTTCAAAGTTTTATAAACTTAAAGACCATTATTACTAAGTATACAAAAGAGTTGATTGGATTGCAAGTGTTATTATATTTCATACTTTTAAAGGCAATCCAAAGCCATCATTCAAATTCTTCATTCATTGTAATAACTTTCTTTCACGGGGTGTGAATAGAAAGGGGATATAGTTACTTGGAAATGTGTTTTCCAAGGGTATAAATATTAGTGAGTGTGTAAGGTACATAGAGATCTCGGGGTGAGATATTGTAATTACAACTCATAATATTTAGTGGAAAATTTCTTGTGCTACAAGAGTACTGGACGTAGCCTTCGGTGGACACGAAGGTGAACCAGTATAAAATCCTTGTGTACTCTCTTCTCCCTTATTCTTGTTTATTTTTCTGCATATATTTTCCGCTGCACGTTAACTCTTGATTTTGAAGAAAAAGTGGCCATAATTTTTAAGTCAAATAATTCACTCCCCCCTCCCCTTAGTTGCAATCTCGTTCTTACACAACATCAACTAAGCATGTTAATCTCTCTTCCTCACACATGCATCTCTCTTCTGCCTATTACACAGTAAATCACGACAATATGCTCTCTAATAAATTCTAAACAATAGTATGCAATGCTACACGTTTCTACAATTTCCCACAGCTTATACAAAACAGATTTGACCCTTCAAACCGTTGCATTCAGTTATGCAATTAAAACAGAAAACACTTTTTATAACATAGAATAGACACATTAATCGATTAAGTCACCACGTTAATCGATTAACCAACATATATCAAAATGTGATTAAACGGTAAACTACTTATACGTTATGTTTGACTTCTATACATGTTTTAGCAATTATATTATGTCTAATATGCACATATAACATGTATGATTAATGCATGAACATATAATAAATTACATGATATGCCTTATGAATATGATATGACAATATTAATGGCTTGTGAGACTTGCATCTAGGTTTACCTCACCTATACTCACTAACTAAGGCACACATCCCACGCTACTTAGAAATATAACTCTATTGATATAACCTAGTCTAGATATAACGAATGAGTTCTAGGCATGTTGATTGTTGAGCCATCTTCAAGCTTTAACTAATTCTTTGTCTTCATCAAAACATAGGCAAGCGTTGCTAGTGCAATCCTTGATACTTTGCACTTTCAATCTCCCCCTTTTTGATGATGACAAATACCACATCAAATACCACATGAAATTTGATGAATTAGCTGGACGATGTTGTACATTTGTATAATGGTTGTTAATTCAAAGTTGAAGCGCTTTTGCTCTCCCCGTTAGGTAAGCAATGATTATTACAGAAGCTATTATACAACCTACAAATACATTAAACACAACAAGCAACCTTTCTCCCCCTTTTGACATTATCAAAAAGATACAAATATTCCATTCTAGTCAAAAGTCAGAAGAGTTATTTGGTTAAAACAGACTGTAATTAATCAATTAATTTTGGGCGTTTAATTAATCAACCAGCTGTAAGAAAATTGCACAAATGCTCATTTTAACATGATTTAATCGGTTAAAACCAATATTTAATCAATTAAATTGACAACAAACAACAATATAATTGATTTAATGACACGAAAGGCTATGTTAACTCAGTTTAAGCATGGAATGATTAAGCATTGATATAAATGAACAATAAACAGCAGGCTTAATCAATCAATAGCGGTACATATACCAAACAAAATCAAGATCCATTAAATATAAATCCATACTATTTACAACATAATTAACCATTTATCATGAGAAAATACAATTTGAAATCATTAAAGCATTACTTGCAATTGAAAACAGTAAGCAATGATTAAGCATAAAACCAACGTAAGTTTAGTAAAGCAGAAGTAGTTAAGCTATTATAATCTAAATGCAAAATAGAATGAAGTTCTCAAGAGGGAAACAAGGATCAACATAATCCATAAACTAGGAAGGATAAACATATGGTTCTAAGGTTTCCTAACTAGGGATGAGATGGAGGATTTTTGTCGTCGGGAATGATCAAGCTACCACCACCCTTGATGAGGGTGCACAACTTGTTGAACTCGGCACACGGCCTCTTGTTTTGTGAATCAGTAGTTTTCTGAACGAAATTCTTCAAGGATTAATAATGATTATCTATGTACGCATTCTGACACTCCTCAAAATTCTCTAAATCCGTATGGTATGAGTCCTTTAGAGACTACAAATGAAGATCCATCTTGTTGTTGAGACGCTGTTCCATAGCATCCAAGTGAGCTTGTCCAAATGCTGGTTCTTGTGTTGCATTTCCAGAAGACTCCCCCTGAATAGTAGCATTTGGCTCATGTGTTACATCTTGATCATCCTCACTAGAGGGATCGAGGTTCACAGTGTTGAAATCCTCCTGGTATTGCCATGTGTTGCCATACTTGTAGATGTCCACCTTGTGAATCAAACTCTCACCAATCAAATGATCTTTATCAGAACATTCCACAACTATAGTATTAAAACCATTAATATGCAAATAGTCAATAATGCGCGAGATGAAAATGCTATTGGGAAGCAGCTTTGATTGTGATGTAGAGACACTGCACATGACCTTCAAGATCTCTTCAGGCCAGTTAATCACCACATTCTCCTTGACGGCATACATGAACCTCAAATCATTCATGGTAGGTTGTGCATGATTTGTGTTCCTTTGAATCAGAATGTATGCAATCAGATAGTGCAGGAACCTATTCTCTACAGACACGACCCAGCTTTTGTCAATGCACCTTGAACATACAATTGAGGTCTCCTCAAACACGACTTATATACTTCAGCAACATCAAACGAATTGTTAACCCAGTCATAGTTTTCCAAACTAGCACCATTACACGATAATCCACCCACATTCATGAATATTTCATCATTCAGCTCAAATAATTTTTCAGTTATCATAGACCAATACTTCCCATCCTTGTACTGATTGTGATATAAGGTATGCCCAATAACCAATCTAACATTTTATAATAATACAGAGTATTTATTATTATCTTGTTATCATATTCATTGTTTGTCAAAATAATTAATATGAAAAGTCATTGATTAAAATTATAGAAATCTGTTATAATTTTAATCTAAATTGTTCTTGATCATATGATTAGTGAGCTTAGGACATTATTAATCCAGATAGACCAATATATGTGTAGTGATCTTTATTAGATAAAGATTAATAGATCTCATTTATCAAATTAAACATATAAATGGTACATATAGTGATATGATTTTTGAACTGACTCAAAAGAGAATTCTTAATGATTAATATATTACATTTGAATTGTCAACAAGATATTCTTATGAAGAAATATATATATTTTTCTTAGACTTGAGATTATCATAGTAATTAATAGGTTATTTATTATATTTTGATATCGGACACCTATTGTCTTATGATGTTAGTTGAATGATTATTGAGTATAATTAAATTCTTGTAAGATTAATGGTTAATCAAGAAAGAATTTATCAACTCATAGTAATGAGTTTGAGCCTTATAGAAATAAAGACATTGGTCAAGGAGAATTGAATGAAGGAAGAAATGAGTTTCTTAAGTCATTTACTACGCATTAACTTATTGGAATTTGACAATTATATCATATTATAGAGTTAACACATAATTGTCAAGATGGAAGAAAATATTATATTAATCTTCTAATAGTTCTAAAGTAAAATATATTACTTTATTTCTATCCGATCATTAAAGAACATTGCTAGATGTCAACCTTGATTAGTATATTAATGAATTAATTTACTATCAGTTTAATAATGAACCTATGGGATCAACACTAATGAGTATTCTGATTATTGTTGGACGAGAAAATGTTATCGATTAAATTAAATAGTTTAATTTTATAAATTTTTTGTAAAGTGAAATATTATTGAATTTTTTACTAGCACCAAACAATATAAATAATATTATTCAGACATTTGTAATATAATTAAGTGAGACTTAATTAATATATTTCAAAGGTATATTTAAAATAAAAAAACTAATTAGATTAGTTATTGATTTAAACATTTGAAAAACAAAATAACCAATCGGGTTTATGGTTATATGATAGGGGTATTGGGTGGAAGTTTCATTTTTCATGATTATAAAAGATAAAAAAGTGCAGGGAAGAAAAGATACGTTCTTCATCTCTTGGTTTTTTATTTTTAGAATATTCATTTGAGTTAGCTTATTTCGTTACATGAGTTAAGTGTTTATATCAGTGTTGTGATAACTAGACCACACCAGACGATTTGATTGGTTTGACCACTGGCCAGACTTGAAAATGACTCTGGTTTGTAGTTTTAACCGAGTGAGGGGTTGGACCGCTTTGAACTGGAGAAATTCCGGTCCAACCATGTTAAACCCAGTTGAACACAATAGTCCGGAAAGTGAACATGACGATTTACTTAAAATTTAAAAAAAAATAGAACGATGCTTTAATGTTTTGTTTTACTTTTATCCAAGAAAAGACGGAAAGATATTATTTCAATATAATTATATATAATTATTAATCATATAAAATTTTATATTTATATATAATGATAAATTATATATGAAATCCTCCGATCCGACTGGACAGTTTAACCATTTAAACTGGTTGAACCTAATACGTAACCTCTTCCTGTTTGATATCCGGTTCGGATTTCACAATATTGGTTGATACAACAAAGATCGGCCTTGGCGTGGATGCACGTGTAAGATCTTCGTATTTTTGAATGTGAAAATTTTCTAAAGTGATCACACTCTCCTAAAGTATCTTTATAAAAGTTTTTTGCATCCTTGTTGTCTGGTATACATATTTTAACTCAAATAAATATATTATTTTTTGCTGTACATGTCAGGAAAACGTATAATAACCTGCAATTGATATGGGAGCAAGTTTTTGTATTTTGTTTATGCTACAATATTAATGAGATTATTGAAACAGATGCAAATTATGCTACAATATTTATCCAAGATTATCACATTATAACCAAGTTGTTGGAATAACTTAAAACACGTTAGATAATTAGATGTATTATTTTCGGTATACATTTGCAACACTTTAATAATTCTATTAAATAATACAATCAACAAATATTCAAGAGTGAGTTTTTTAAATTTACTCCTCATTTTAACCATCAATTTTATGGACGTCTAATGGTTTAGATCTACTCCCTGATTGAAACCATTGGATTTCCCTAAAATTAATGTCTAAGATAGAGAATAAGTTTAAAAAACTTGCTCTTAAATGTTGATTGCATTATTTAATATTATCTAACATATTGCACATGTTGTATATTGAGAATATTGCATCTAATTATCTAACATGTTGAAAGTTATTCCAACAACTCAAGTATAATGTGATAATCTTGGACTTTCAGTATAATGTATGTGAATGCTGTGTCATATTGTCATTATTATAGCATGTTGAATGGTAATGACATCAACACAGTAACCTCATTATTGGATGCCTTCAGTACACTACCGTGTTGATGGCATCAATTAGTATACTATTGTATAATTAAATTGCATTGTACATTATCTAACGTGTTTATGTTTGCAGCCTCTCTGAATTCCGTCTTTACGATATATATATATATATAACTTTACAGTTATTAATTAATGATGACTAATTAATATTCTATTATATAAATTAAATTTATGTATCACAATTACAAATCAAAGAATATATATTTGTATATATATTAATCACAAGTTTCATGTGATGAAATTTGATGGACAAAATCATTTTATTGTTTTGTATAAGATACAATTTTAAGAGCGTGTTAATTATTTAATTTCAAGAGACAATCAGACTGTTAGAGGACTTGTAATGAAGAGGAATAACATGATATATGATACCAATTAATCAAAATTAATTTTATCACTAATTGTCTAGACTACTAGGGAGTGTAGAGGTTAATTTAATTATACATGTATGAATAACCTGACAAACATGAAGCTATTTGTTATTTATTATTTTGAATAAAATTGTATGTGATACATTTGCCTTATAATATGCATTGGAAATGACTTGACAACCAATTATTTGCTCACATTTTTCAGGCATTTATTTTATATTTCCACTAGAAGAAATATTTATTTCTTAATTTGTTATTGTAGTAAGTGAGAGTATTTTATTTGTGATATATCTCTTGACATGAATATATTCTCACATATTTGTTTAACTTAGTAGAGATATCTCCACATCCACATGTCTTATTTTTCATTGCGTTCGACACTCATTGATGGAAAGTTGGTCGATGAAAACTCTCATGACTGGTACCGAACTCTGAGAATTGTTCTCATCCACGAGAAACTTATTGATGCGATCGATAAGCCTGCTGTGCTTGAACCAAACAATAATGATTATGTTGAGGCAGATAGTGCTTATAAGAAGTACTTAGAGGACTTCATGAGTACAAAGTGCATCATCTTAACATCAATGAGTTCTGAACTCTAGAGGTATCATGAGGACATGGACCCACTTGATATCATTGCACATCTTAAGAAGATGTATGGTGCACAGAGTAGGACAGCTAGATACGAGTTGTCTAACACTTTATTTAGGTCAATGTTGAATATGAATGCTCAGATGAGATCCTATGTTCTGAAGATAATTAGTTTTATGGAACAACTTGAGAAGTTGGGTTGCAAACTTGGGAAAAAGTTATCGCAAGATTTGATTATACAATCACTCTCTGACTCGTTCTCACCATGCATTATTAATTTTAACATGAATAAGATGGATTGTGACTTCCATGAGATGTTGAATCTATTGATTGACTATCAGAATCAGATCGACTTAGGAACAAATGGAACAACCAATGAATCCAGAACAAGGGAATTCAGATGCACAAGTGCCTCTTAAAAAATCTACGAGATCACATTATGCACCAAATAGATTAAACTTGGTGGTGCTAGATACAATAGCAAATAAGGATTATCATATTGATGATGACCCAAATATTATGAAGAGGCCATGCAAAGATTAGACCATAAGAAGTGGCAAGAAGCCATAGAATTTGAAATGAAATCCATGAAGACCCACAAAGTACGGACTTTAGTTGAGGGTTCAAAGGATATAAAACCAATTGGTTGTAAATGGGTTTACAAGAAAAAGATCAGAGTAGACGGAAAGGTTGAGACTTATAAAGTTCGCCTTGTTGCAAAGAATGAGATTCTTTTCTTTTAAAGAATCAAAATATTTGCTGCAATTTCTCTTCCAATGTCCCTTCTCCTTGCAAAAGAAATATTCATCATTTCTTTGGTCAACAATCTCTTTCTTGTCCCTAGGTTTGGTCACACCACCTTTGGGTGCAAAAGGCTTCTTTTTGAACATGTTATATCATTTGCCCTTCTTCTTGTTGGACTTTCCAACTACCAAGACAAAATATTGGTTATTTCAAAAGTCAATCTGATTCTGATAGTCAATCAACATATTCAACATCGCATGCAAGTCACAATCCATATTATTCATGTTAAAATTAATAATGAATGGTGAGAACGAGTTAGGGAGTGATTGTAGAATCAAATCTTGGATAACTTCTTCCCAAGTTTGTAGCACAACTACTCAAGTTGTTCAATAAGACTAATCATCTTCAGAACATGGGTCTCACATTAGCATTTATATTTGACGTGGACCTAGATAAAGTCTTAAACGACTGGTATCTAGCTGTCCTACTATGTACACCATACATCTTAAGATGTGCAATGATATTAGTTGGGTCCATGTCTTCATGCTGCCTCTAGAGTTCAGAACTCATTAATGCTAAGATAAGGCATTTTGTACTCATGAAGTTCTTTAAGTACTTTGTATAAGCACTAACTACCTACAAATATTTTGTAAAGCAATCATTTTGTAACGCAATTATTTTAAATAGATATCCTCATCATTTTTTAATTTCATCCTTTTGCATTAAAGTAAACCCATGTCAATAGCTATATGAATCATAACTCTAAAGATTGCTTGCCACATATTGCACAAATTTTCTATTTATTCTTGCCACATATTGCTTACCTATTCTACGCTAAAAAAATAATACGTAGTATTAGTTAAATAAGACATAATATAATCATAGAGCATATAATATAACACATAGCATGACATGTAACATACATTGGCTGCTTTTTAATGTTATAATATAATGTATAACCTATATTGGCGCATAACATATATTGGTTGCACTTCAATCTTATAATATAACGCATAGCATGTATTGATGTTTCTTTATTACAAAAAAAGAAGAAGAACTTTACTAGTTATACGTGTATCATGGTACATTACTCTTACAATAATTTAAAGTTGCAATATTGAAACTTTTACAATCATCAAATTTTTTGTTTCGTGTATTATGCTCAATAAATCACACGTTATGAAATTCATTGTATCGCAAATAAATATAATCAATTATTAAATGTATCTGTATGTTTTCAAAACTAACTCAAACTATTTAATGTATATTTGGGTGAACCTTTTCAATATGTTGTTTTAAATAAAATTTAACACAATTCATTATCATAAAATATATATAATGATCATTGCTCCAAATTTATATCCATAATAATGTGCATTAGCAAAATATATCTATAATAGAACTTTATTATTGAGTTCAATTTGTCCATGAAAGTTAAAAGTCATGTGAAAATAAATGTTAAATGACTTTCATGGAGCTTTTATTAAAAAATTAACATATGAATATTATCACCCTTAAAAAAATTTCAATAGTCATAGCTATAACTTTTTTTTCTTCTGTTACATGCATATATTTAAAGAAGTTTCACAATTATGATTTCTTCTCGATTAAAATATTTGTCTATTTGAAAGAAATAGTTATTATATTTAGAATATATTTAGAAAGAAACAATAATTATATTTTGGTGAACTTTTTCAATATATTGTTCTGAATGAAATTTAATATAAAAAATATGTTCATGATGAATATTGTCTCAAATTTATATTCATAATGAGCATTACCTGAAACTAAGCAAAATAAAATAAAAAATATAAAACAAATCAAATCATTATCACAATCAAATCAAATAAAAAATATTATGTTTTAAATAGAAGTAGAGTAATAATATGATTACAAAATAAAAATAAAAACATTAGTAGGAGTATGATGCTAATTTTATTATTTTAGACAAATCTAACTCATTTATCACAATAAAATAAATTCTCAAAGATGTTACTCCTTTAGACAACTCCCTCTATTTTTTTTTGTGATTTGAACAAATTCTTAAATAAAAAATAAAAAATATTAATATGCATAGTTGCAATAATAATAAAGAAAATATTATCATCTAATGAATATAATATTATTATATTCAACTCTATTAAGTAATTTTGTTTTTAAGTCAGACAGAATATAAACATATTTCCTTATTAATTGTAACATCTATTAATAACAAAATCGAATTCCTAATTTTTAAGTTTTAAAAATATTTAAATAATATTAATTAATAATGTTTTAAGATCTATTTAAATAATTAGTATTAAAAATCATTATTTTGAAATAAATTCATTGTCTATCAATTTTCAAACGAGATAGAATATCAACAGATTTCCATATCATTTGTAATATCATAGTTATTCTATTAATCATAACAATGAATTCCTATTATTTAAGTTTTAACATGATATTAATTGAGAACGTTTTAAGATCTACTATTTAAATGCATAATTACTATATATTCTATTTAGCATTTAAAATTTTAAAAAATGATTAGATGATATTATTTGAGAATGTTTTAATAAGATTGAATTCATACTATTTAAGTTTTAAAAATAATTAAATGATATTAATTGAGAACATTTTAAGATCTATTTAAATAATTAGTATTAAAAATTCTTATTTTGACATAAATTTATTGTCTATCATTTTTTAAGCGATATAAAATATCAACATATTTTCTTATTAATTGTAATATGATAACTCATTCTATTAATAATAACATTGGATTCCTACTATTTAAGTTTTAAATAATATTAATTGTGAATGTTTTAAAATCTACTATTTAAATGTATAATTAGTATATATTTTATTTAGCATTTTAAAATAAAATAATGATTTAAAACATCACTTTAAAATAGAAACAAATTAAGTTTAATAAAAAATAGCAAACCGAGAACCAAAATCAACAAGTCAAGTATGAATTCTAGTGAAAGATCATAGTTTAGAGAAATTCCTTAACACCCAAAAATAAAAATATGAACTTTTAAGTTGATTGTCAAATTGAATAACATATCTACTATCTAGAATTTCCTACTATTCTACTATCTATATATTATTATACTATCTATATTTATTTTATACAAGAAAAGAAAGGGCTATTGAAAATACTATATTAGATACTCTACTTTTGTGACAAGTGTATAAAAAAATGTTATTTTTGTCAATTTGAAGGTTGCTGAAATTACTAAAATATGCAGTCCTCATTTATGATAGGTATGCAAAAAGAGGTTATTATTGTCAAATAAAATTAGAATCCCAAAATATCATATAAGCATATTATCATTTATTTTACCATTATTACTCAAATATTCTTCACTTCTTCACATTCTCTCTAATCAAACTACACCTTATTTCTCACTTTTTCATATTTTTTTCAACAAATCTACCATCTTCAACTCTCAAACCAACTTCAGGTATGATTTTATTTTTTTACTCTTTAAAATTTTTTTTTGATAGATATAATTTTCTCATCATATAAATGTCTTTATTTTTGTTTTATTTATATTTTGTTTAAATTATTTATGATTTCCAAATTTTAGGCAATCCTCATTATGGAGATAAATTTGCAGAATCATAACTAATAAATGTTGATTGTGATAACTAAGTGATTTGAATTATATTTTGTAGAATTAGACATATCGAATATAACCTATGATTTCATCATATCACAATTTACTCATTATAAGTGATACTATGATAGTTTATTAGGGGAAATTTACTTTTGTAGTGTAGTTTGACTACAAATTTATGTTATTAGTTTGACTTTTGTAATGTATTAAAATAGTCACATAGACGTCATTAAGATTTTCTGGGATTTAATGTATTAAAATTTTAATATTGTCATATATATAGTGTTGCTATTATTATTGCAATGAACTTGGTTGGGTGAAATTTATATATGTAGAACAAACTTCTTTGCATAGCCGAATTATCTAGGGGTTAAAAATTATATATATGTTAAACGCCAACTTTATTGACGATTTATATATATATATATATATATATATATATATTAGCAAAACGCCACAACCATGGCCAATTTCCAAAATAAATTTTAAAAAAAAAACTACACATAAAACTCCTACATCGTACACGATTTATATATAGTATATAAATGTTGAAATCGTCAATGGCAGTGACGATTTCTATAGGAAATGTTAAAAAAATAAAACTCCACTGTTGTTGCCGATTTAGGTGGGTCCAAGAGAGAAAAAAAATAAAGGAATCGTGCATGTGATTGTCGTTTAGGAAAAAATATACTAATTCTGTAATAAACGCAAAATCTACACCAATAACGTAAATTTGTAGTCAAACTACACTACAAAGGTCAATTTCCCAGTTTATTAGTCCTTAGATGACACTGATGATTTCATCGTTAAACAATATAACGTACGATTTATAACTAATGAAGAAATATTATAACCAATCATTATAACAGCTTTGAATATATATTAGTTACTAGCACAATTTATTAGTCATTATATTACTCAAATGAATCTATCCTTAAATAATATAACGGATGACATGTAATTTATTAGCCATTATATGATTTTATTTTTATACTCTTTCAATTTTTCTTTGTTGGTTGATATAATTTTTTCATGAAATAAACTTTACATGATAATTATTTTTTTGCCTTCTATAACAATAACTTCATTTTTCTCACATGATGTATGTTAAAAAAAATCCCGATGTGTTTATTTTCTAAGAGAAAATATGGATTTGTCATGTTCTTTGTTTCAACATTTGTAGAAGAGAAAACTCACCTCTTCGAATACAATGATTATAGGTTGAAATTACTATCTGGGTGTAAATTTAAAAGTGTACTAGATTTTTGGCATTCCCATATGTGGGCAAGAAATTTTTTTTTAGTTTATTTCATTTATATTTTGTTTAAATTATTTATGATTTCCAAATTTTAGACAATCCTCATTATGGAGATAAATTTGCAGAATTTAATAAATATTGATTGTAATTACTAAGTGATTTGATTTATATTTTGTAGAATTATACATATCGAATATAACCTATGATTTCATCCTATCACGATTTACTCTTTATAAGTGATACTAGGATAATTCATTAGTCCTTATATAACACTGATGATTTTATCCTTAAATAATATAACGTATGATTTATAACTAAAATAGACACTCCTCATTTGTGATAGGTATGTATTAAATATGTTAGGAATTAGCTAGTTATGTTTGTGTTAGTTACTTGCTTTACAAACTTTCTTTTCTTCTTTTCTCTTATATAAATAAGTCATATTGGTTCACTTCTTATTCATTCAATTCAATGATAATAATGAGAAATGTTACATTTCAATGGAAGCTTTGATTCTCTATTCTTTCTCTTGTTCATCTTTTCGTTCTCATTTATGCATGACTCCTACCATTTTAACAATATGCAAAAATATTCTATTATTGTCAAATAAAATTAGAATCTCAAAATATCATATAAGTCTATTATCCTTTGTTTTACTACTTGTACTCAAACATTCTTCACTTCTTCACATTCTCTCTAATCAAACTACACATTATTTCTCACTTTTTCAAATTTTGTTCAACAAATCTATTATCTCTTCAACTTTCAAACCAACTCATAGGTGTAATTTTATTTTTATACTCTTTCAAAATTTTCTTTGTTGATAGATATAATTTATTCATCACATAAATGTTTGCATGATAATTGTTTTTTGCTTTCTATAACAATAACTTCATTTTTCTCTCATGATGTATGTTAAATTTTTACAAGATGTGTTTATTTTTCTCATAGGAAATGTAGATTGGTCTTGTTCATTGTTTCAACATTTGTAGAAGGGAAAACTCACCTCAAATACAATGATTAGAAGGTTTTAATTACTATTTGAGTGTAGAAGAATAATGTCTTTGTTTTTATTATGTGTTTGACGTTATTCATTTTCGATTTAAAAATATTCTGGATTTTTGGCATTCACATATATGGACAACAATAATTTCTTTATTTTTTGTTTCATTTATATATTGTTTAAATTATTTATGATTTCCAAATTTTAGGCAATCCTCATAATGGAGATAAATTTTCAAAATTATAACTAATGAATGTTGAAACAAAGAACATGAGCAATCAATATTTCTTGTGAGAAAAATAAACATACCAGGAGAAAAATTAACATTCATCATATAAGAAAAGTGAAAATATTGTTATAGAAGACACGAAAACAATTATGATGCAAAAATTTATATGATGAAGAAATTATCGTACTATTTACAACTAATGGAGAAATAGTATAATAAGCCATTATAACAACTTTTGAATATATATTAGTTACTAATGAATCCATTTGTGCATTTGCATGGATCAATGTGTTTTATTGGTAGTAGAAATTTAAAGAATTAAATGTCAAATTTGTATAATAAAAGAGAAGGAAAATATTGTTATGTTGTAATAGGTGTAAATAATTAACATATTTTATGATAAATATCATAGAGTGTAACTTTAGCTGATGATGATCTTGACTTTTAGTATTATGGTTGAAAACTTGTTAGTTTGTATTTAACCTCATAAAGTTGAAATAATGACGCATTAGAGTTTAGGAAAAATCACAATGTAGTATACGAATCTTAAAGTAAAAGTAAAATATATGTTATAGGTTTTGGAAAACTTCCTTATAAATAACATTTGTTGTTGCATCATTATCATGTATTAATATCTTCAATCCTTTTTTTACTTTGTACTCTTGAAATTGTCATATATAATTGCTTGAAAACTATATTTTTACTTCCTTTTTTACTTCACTTATACATTAACTTAATGTCTCACAATTTTGAATTGTTTGAGAACTATAATAATTCTACATTCATGTGTTAATTAAATAATTTATAAATATTAGTTCGTAAATAAATAGTACCTGCTCCTAAACTTATCTATGTTTGAAATTTATTCATTTATCAACAATTCTGAACCACACCATGAAGTAGAAAGAGATGGTGGATATTTACCTAACAAATGATAAAATAATAATATAAAAAACAAGAATAACCAATGATATTTGATTAAGACATGCAAGTTTTAAAAATTATTATGACAACTTGCAAGTCTTAATCAAATATCATTTGTTTATCTTGCTTATTTTGCTTATTTACATTATTATTTTATCTTTTGTTAGGTAAATACCAACCATATCTTTCTAATTCATAGTGTGGTTCAAAATTGTTGATAAATGAATAAATTTCAAACATAGATAAGTTCATAAGTAGGTACTATTTATTTACAAACAAATATTTATAAATTAATTAATTAACATGTGAAGGTAGAAAGATAGCTTGATTCTAATTTTTTCAAATATAGTTTTTGGGCAATTCAAAATTGTGAAACATTAAGTCAATGTATAAGTGAAGTAAAAGTATAGTTTTCTCATAATTATATGTGGCAATTTCAAGAGTAAAAATGATTGAAGATATTAATATATGATAAGGATGATAAAACTCTAATGTCAACAACAAATGTTATTTATAAGAAAAATTTTCATAACAGGTAACATATATTTTACTTCTGCTTTAAGATTTGTGTACTACATTATTATTTATCATAAACTCTAATGTGTCATTTATTTCAACTTTATGAGATTAAATACAAACAAACAACTTTTCAACCACAATACTAAAAGTCAAGATCATCATCAGCCAAGGTTATACTTCATGATACTTATCATAAAATATGTTAATTATTTACAGAATATTATAACATAATAATATATTCTTCCTCTTTTATTATACAACTTTGAATTTAATTCTTTAAATTCCTACCACCAATAAAACATATATACTCATGCAAATGCATGGGTATCATACTAATCAATAATAGAAAAGAGGAAGACAACTTCTACCATATATTTGTAGAATAATTATTAAGCATTACAAATAAAAAATAGACAATAAATAGATATTATTTTTGTGTCCATCACTTCATTATTCACGTACTCTTCTGAAAAAGTAAAATTTAAAAGTAGAAGCAAATCAACTATAATAAAAAAATAGCAAACCCAAAATCAAACTCAGGAAGTGAAGGATATATTGTAGCTAAAGATCATAACTTGGAAACATTCTTTCATACCTTGAAAAGTAAAAATCTAAACTTTTAAGTTATTGACAGATAGAAGGGCATATCAATAATTGAAAAAACTAACACAACTTCCACCATATATTTGTAACATCATTATTAATCTTTAAAAATAAATAAATTAGACAAAATTAATAACGAAATAAGAGCACTGAAACTTGGCATTAGACGAAATCGAATACCCATAATATGAAAATTAAACAATTTCAAACTTTCAAACAATATAGAAGAAACTCATAACAAAAAATGACAAAATGATTTCAACATGAAAACCCCTATCTGTTTGAAAAATACATGTTTTGAGTCAGATCTAGAACTTTAGTATATGCGGATAACCCTTGATGACAGTTGTGAGAATCCAAATATGTTCAAAATTATATCAGTTTTTTCTTCTTTTAAGGCTTTTATCTCTTTGCTTGTTGAAAAATGAAATAAAATTATATCTACTAGTGAATATCTCGTTGGATCGATTCATGAATGATGAAGTCTATGAAAGTTGAGTAATTAAAAAATGAAATGAGTATTAAATCATACATTGTTTGACGATAGAAGAGAATAGATCTGTTTAATACATATGAAAAAAATGTAGGAGACGTAGTTTGTGAATTTCAAAAGAAGAAATCAAAACTGACAAAATTAATAATGAAATAAGAATACTAAAGCTTTGCATTAGATAAAATCGAATATCCATAATATGAAAATTAAACAATTTGAAATTTCCAAACAATATAGAAGAAACTCATGACAAAATGGCTTACTATGATACCAAATGATGAAAATGGTTTCAAAACTGAAACCCTCATCTGTTTGAAAAATACATGTTTTGGATTAGATCTAGAACTGTAGCATGTGTGGATAAATCCTGATGACAGTTGTGAGAATCCAAATATGTTGAAAATTATATAAGTTTTTTTTTTCTTTTTAAGGCTTTTATCTCTTTGTTTGGTGAAAAATGGAATAAAATTATATCTATCAGTTAAAATCAAGTTAGATCTATTCATTAATGATGAAGTCTATGAAAAATGAATATTGAAAAAAATTAAATGGGTAAAAAATTATACCTCGTTTGACAATGAAAGATAATAGATATGTTTAATAAAGATGAAAATTGAGAAGTAAATTAAAATAAGAATAGAGAGATGAAAGATTAATTTGACAAAATTAGTTTATTCTTTGGATACTTGTCACATATATAGGATGTATAGTTTAGTAATTTCAGTTCTTTCCATTCATATTAAGATAGTAGAAGAAGAATACATTGTGTGAAAGTTAGCTGTAAAAATATGTAGTTGTTTGGAGGGAAATAAGAATAAAGAGATGAAAGACTAATTTGAAGAAAATAGTCTCTTCTTTGGATACTTGTCACATATATAGGGTGTCTAGTTTAGTAATTTCATATCTTTCTATTCATATTAAGATAGTAGAAGAAGAATACAGTATGTGAGAGTTCACTGTAAGACTATGTGGCTGTTTTGGAGGGGAAAAGTTAAGGGTTATTCTTTTCAATTATTGATATGTCATTCTATCTGTCAATCAACTTAAAAGTTTAGATTTTTACTTTTTAATGTGTGAAAGAACTTCTTCAAGTTATGATCTTAAGTCACAATGCATCATTCTCTGCTTGAGTTTGATTTTGGGTTTGATATTTTTTTATTATAGTTGATTTATTTATACTTTTAAATTTTACTTTTCTAGGAAAGGTACATGAATAATGAAGTGATGGGCATAAAAATAATATTTATTTATTGTCTATTTTGTTTATTTGCGAAGCTTAATAATAATACTACAAATATATGGTAGAAATTGTCTTCCTCTTTCTGTTCATATTAAGATAATAGAAGAGTAATACAATATGTGAGAGTTCACTGCAAGAATATGTGGCTGTTTTGGAGGGAGAAAATTAAGGAGAGACTCACATGTGTCCAAGATGATATGGTAATGACCTTTTTTTATTATATAGTTAATAGATAAATTTGTAATTGAATGACTAATTAGAAGGTAGTAATGAGTAAGTAAAAGCTCTCATCTTTTAAAGTCAAAACGTGACATTTAGGTAATCATACGGGTGTATTTTCATAATCCACTTTCACCCTTAAAGCAAAACATGCCTAAATAACTAATAAATGCAAAATGAGAAAGTTTTTTATTTGGAACATTTCTAACTAAATGACTAATTAGAAGCTTTCATCTTTATTCTCTCTCCCTAATAGAAGGCAATCCTAGTTTTTTATATACCTGCGGTTATAAGCAAGGAGTCAATGGATAATATGTTTCACTTTTTTTTTTTTTGGCTAAAAAACTAATCTTTTTGGGGTGTATGATTACTTTCCTAATAAATATTATTCTCATAAATTGAATCTTTATTCTTTTGGTCATTCTGATTCTTAAGGAAGTCTTAAACTACTAAACTAATACATTATTAGTATTCATACATAAAATCTTTATAAATAAGAATGGGATTAGTAGATAAAACATTATTTTTTTAAAACGGAATAAATATTATCTCATTTCACCCTAGAATCGATGTTGTCTTCATCCCCTTTATAATATTTTCATAATATTTATTGTGTTCTTACATTATAACTTTGTTTACTTCATTTTTACATTCTCAAAATAACAATTTGGGTTGTCACCACGCTAATATACGTAATATATATTCATATTTTATCATCATCATCATCATCATCATCATCATCATCATCATCATCATTATTATTATTATTATATTAATATATTTGTACTAAATATCATTAAGAAACATTTAAATAACTTAACCAGCGTAATTTTTATATCTCAAATTTATTCTTCTCAATCAATCTTTTTTACAACCAAATGCACTAATATTATGTCCATGGTAAGTTAGAAAGAAATCAACTGATTTAAGTTACACATTTAGAAAATATTTAAAATTGAATGCTAACTTACACAAATTATGCCCATGTAAAGATTAACACTCTAAAAATTATGTCCACAATTTTTTTTACGATGTAATAAATGTACACATCACACAAAATTATAAAATATTTCATCAATTTATGTCTACTAAGTTTCATCAATTTACCCCACCTTTTTGAGTAAAAACACAAAGGAATATAATTTATGCTATAATTGAACTCTTGCTCAAGGTTTGAAAATATGATTGTTTTATTTTGCAATAACCGTTGTAAAATATGGAATGCGAGCTCTTCAGTACATGGGGTTGGATGGAGATAGAGACTCATTTGACTTTGCTATGACCAAATTTCCATGTAACTAACTATTAATCGTTATGTCTTAGAGAGGCACATTGTTGCATTCCAAATACATTATGCACATGTTTTTCATGGATACATATAAAGATTGTATACTCAATCCCAAACAATAGAAATGTGGATTGACATATAGAAGAATGTTTGTCAACACACTACTAAATTAATATTAAATTAAAGTTTATATTCAAATCAATTTAATTTCCTTATTTCTTTTTATATAGTACATTCGACTTTGAATTTAATATGTATATATTTGTAAGTGTTTTTTATATTGTTAGCAAATCATCCTTATTCATATGTTAATTATCATTGACTCTCAAACAAACGTAATACATAAATTTTGACTCGAGCCAATTCTTAACGAGTCAAACTGAAGTTTTCGTTCCACCCCTAACCAATTGTACATGACAGAAAAACAACCCCCTTAAACAACAAAGTTGCAAGCAGCATACAATAATTTTTGTTTGGTCCTCACAAACTTATGCTATCACTAATAACAGGAGGAGTCCTAATTTTCATGGTGTAACAGGAATATCCAAGAAAAGTTGCCATCTATAACCAACACTCCAAATATAGAATAGAGAAATTAATCCAAGTGTATCATAATTTGTTCATCTCTGTTACAATCAAGGTTACAACCGCATACATAATAGTGGAACATGATGTATCAAAAAGTAATCACTGATTATAGAACAATACAATGAAATAAATATAATGAAACTTTGGGTATTGAAACATTAGAATAACATGATTAATGAGCAGGCTGTGAGTAGCAGCAGCAGTAGAGAAGGACAATGTGTTATTTGATTTCCGGTATCGTTGGCAGACTCAGATGGTGGCAATGCAGGACATGCAAGACCATCCTTCCCTTCGCGACACTCATTAGCAAAGAGGCCGGGAGGGTACTGTCCATAGAGATTAATGTAACTGAACATGGTCGACGCACAATCATTTTGTAAATCGTTCAGCACATCGGCATAAGGGCAAGCGAAATCTTTAAATGCTGCACAACAATCCTTGGGAAGATATGCAGGTCCTTTGCATCTGCTTGTGATTATTGTGTAGTTTAAAAACTCGAAATTCACGGAACAACCTGCATGCACAAACCATATCAACATACCAGTACTCTGCTTAGGTGTGAAAAGAGGAAGAAATCACTGCATCACTCTTACAAGCAAACCAACACACAAGTGGTAACAATGGATATACATAACATCATGAATTCATGAATCATGATTCATGAGTTGAGACTAGATCAACTATAAAGGGAAGTAAAATGTGTGCATTTGATCAAGTCGATATTAACAAACCCTTCCGTTTACGTATGTATACACTGGTTCAAATATTATACAACAAACACACATGTTGCATAACTAAAAACCCATTGTAGATCAATTAGAGATACAAGTAATGAGTCTATATTCTATTAAACATAGTGACCAAAATAAGTCAAGAATTAGATTGAATCAGTCACAAATAGTCATTGTTCTTCAAATGGTATGCGAAATGAGTGTGCCTAGATCTTCATATAGTATTTCCACCATAAATGCACAAGAGCATTCACTATAGCTAGAGTATAGAACTGAGAAAACAAAGATGAGTAACATTCAAAGTTATATTGCTAGTTCTTAGTAAACAATTCCCAACTACATACTAATCACTTTTGTTGAATAATGTGTGAGCACTTAGGTTCAAACCCCTGTAGGTGCGCTCTCTCGCTCCCCATAAAAAATAAAAAGGAAATTTGCCTAAAGGTAAAGGATACAGAGTAGCACAAAGGAAATAGTTCAACATAATAAAAACAGAAAAGAAAACTTCGCCGGAAATTCTTCCTAACTATTGCAGATTACGGAGCCATACTTCTCCATTAGCTCATTTCTAATTCTAATGCAGGTATGTCAATTGAAGAATACAGCTTATTTCCTTCTGGAAAGTGATATTCTCATGGCATACCCTTGGCAAAACAAGTTGTAAAATTAACTGAAATTTGTTAAATAACTTAAAAGAAGATATAATTCTATATTGGGTTGGGGTAAAATTATCATTTGCTAAGAAAATAAATGACAAAAATGAGAAAGCAATTATTGACACTTATAGCTTTTGGAAAGCTGCTAGAAGTAAATTTCCAAAAGCTAACTTTCAGATGCCACAATCTCCCTCTTTTTCAGAAACAGCTCTACAAGAAAAGACTAAGTGAACAAGCTAATAATACCAAACAAGCTCTAAAATGTTGCATAGTCAGATATTTACAACTAAGAAGATTTTTCACTGTTCTCCAAATCTTCTTTACACAATGCTAATTTTAATTTCTTCAATCACAAAAAGAACCCCACAAAATAAACACTGATATCAGCAAAAGATCATAACTAAAAATAATTAACCATCCAAAAATATAGCATGTAGTAAGATTTGATATACTTTCAACACCCACAAAACATAACCATATAGGTTCATTCAATTAGCAAGGAAAATAAAAGAAAAATAATAATTGGTACATATAATTATACATTGAAAAGAAGAAAATCTAATAAATATTAGTAGATCCAAAAATAAATAAAAAACAAAAATGTAAAACAAATTATCAACCTTTTCTAGTCTGAAGAAGATTTCGACCCTTATGTACCTGAGATTCAAAAACATCATCTGCAAGTAGAAAACACAGATGTTAAAAAACTGAAAGAAAAAAAATCAATTTTTTTGGTTAAGCAAAAGCTGGAAAAAAAACTTACCAGAAAGAAAAGTGTATGAAAAAGAAGAAACTGAAAGAGACAAGATTATGATGAAAATTGAAGAAAGCAATAAACTTTGATTCATGGTTAGTGTAAACAATCTCTGGGTAGATCCAAGATGAGTTTTTTTCTTTGTTTGTTTAACTCCCAAAGTTGAAAAAAGAAGAAGATGTGAGTTCAACTAACAAATAAGAAATTGAAACTTATATGAAAGAATTGAATACTAACTTAGAGACAGAGAGGATTCTTAATAATACCATTAATTATTATTTAAATGAATGACAGCAACAATACGCGCTACAAAAAAAAAAAACTGTTTTTCCTTTAATGCTGCACTGGATTGTGGGATAATTTCACTATTCCTGTAACACTTTTAGGAAATTTGATTATGCTCAATGATCTATGCTATACATATTCAATAATATCATTTATCATTCATTGTATTATTTTTTTAAGTTTTTAATAATCAATATTGATTAAACATGAATTATTATGATTGTGATACAATAACAATATATAAAATTCATTTTTTTTTTCTCCATAATTTTTTTTAATCTAAACTACAAGTGTTTTTTAAGAGATAATCATCTTTGAAAAGGGAACAATGCAGGTGCAAATTCTTGAATGATATTTTTTCATCTCTAACACTCAAATTTAAGTTTTTGCTTAAAATGATCAAACATATATTAGTTGAATTAATATTTATCAATAAATTAATAACTTCTTAATAATTATTACAATCTTATTCTTTAAATTTTCGAACTGCTGCACAATTGTATAGTATGTGGAGATATTAATTCGTTATTTAAATTTAGGCGAAATTTTGTAATAGTTAAAAAAAGAAAAGTAAATGTTATTAAAGTTCTTTGTAGTCATTGTCATGGCACATGTTAATGGAGTTAGTAGTTTGCCACTAGGTTTGGAATCTAAATTATTTATATTTATATGTCTATATCAATCTAATGATATTTTATTAAATACCTAAATATATTTATATGTCAATTAATAAAAAATTAAATGAGATGTATTATTTATTATTGAACAAAATCCTATTGAATTACCATAGAAACATAAAAATTTGTTGGTATGGAGGATTTAGAATCTACCCCAATGAAAAGGGAAATAAAGCTAACATACATATGGGGAAGTAAAATAGGTGTGATGCCTAGAGTTCACCCGAGATTCTCATATTTATAGACTATGACGTGATAATATTATAATTAGGACTCTGATGATTATAACCAAGAAAAAAATAATCATGTTTCAAATTAATTTCATTATGACAAAGGGCCTATGGTCCCTCACTTTTCTTTCATTCTCACTTGGTGTCCATCCAAAAAATAAATATTTAAGTATGTTCCTCAAATTTCAAACAAATCATGAAAGAAAATCTCATTAGGATCAAACTTAAGGGAAACATATAATAGAGCTTCATTTTCTTCATATTTGCTTCGTTTTTTTCTAGATCTAATTCGCCTATGACAAGTTCTCATTAGGATCAAACTTGAGGTTGAGATTGAAGAAGGCTAATTTGGATATTTATTTATTTATTGACTAAAAGTTAGTTCATAGAATATTTGTGGGATCATTTTTGGTCTTTACCTCACAATCTTAAGTGCCACATACACAAAATTGTTTGGTCAAATAGAGGTTTACTCGATGTGAGAAAAGGAGGGATCATTTTGACTAAAAGTGGGAGCCAAAAGAATTACACTATCTTCTATTCCAAACTTTATATCATTCATGTACCTTATTATTTTAGTTAGTAAGAAAATGTAAAGTTAATATATGTATATAATTTATATTTTATTTTTTTATCAATAAGAAATAAGTTGTATATGGAGTGGTATAAAATTTGTGACAGTAATTCTAAAAAGAATAAGAAATCAATTTTGACATTTTGTCTTTCATTATTAATTTGCTAGTACTTTGGTGAGATATAATCATATAATATGTGATATTAACTATTAACACTAAATAATATCCTACTTTTATCTAATAAAAAAATTCTTTATCTTCAAACAAGTTAATGGTTGTGTCCAAATAATTCTCTTTATTTTTCTTACTATTATATATTGGTTGCTTGATAAATAAATTTATTTATTTTGACTTGTATGTGTTATAAATTTCTCTAAGGAGGGCATTTACAAAGAAAGCATGGGAGATGGAACTAGACCTCATAAATGAAGATAAGACCTTAACCCACAACAAATATAAGAAATGGATTTCAAAATCAACATGTTATCTTAGGATCTCTTTTCAAAATTAGAAAGAAGGAAATTTAGGGTCTCTCATATTATATTTTCACGATGAACATAAATTCAGTTCGTATATGTTATCGATGATTTATAAATTATATTTTAAAATAATATTTGATGAAATATACAACGTCAACTTATTTTACAGATTAAAGTTCCATAAGTTCACCTAAACAAAATAATGATAAAAATAAAATAATTGATATATATTTTAGAATAAGAAGACTTATGAGAAAGATAGAAAAATGTAATTTTCACATCACCCCAACTTAAAATCATTGAAATTTCAAGAATTAAAGAAAATGAGAATACACTTTCAATGTTCTAAGAGTTCTTTTCTTTCTCTGTGAACAGTATGATTAGAGAATTAGATGTAATGAATTTGGAATGTATGATATATGATTTAGATGTGGATGATTTCACGCCTTTTGAAAACTAGAGAGGAGCAATCAATGAAGAATTTTTCAATAACTTTCCGTAATTAATTTTCATTGTGAGCTTGACATATATCATATGTTCCCAATGTTATCTCATTTTTTTGTCTCAAACTAATTAGAATGTTACTTTTTTGTTTACAAAATTTTTCTTTTATCCATGTGTCAATATCTGGTTGGTTTGATACAGGAAATGAGATGCCGTTTGAAACAGGTGATCTCTAACCTTTTATAAGCATCATATATTTTAGGGGTGAGCGTGGGATGGGTTGGGACGGGTTAAGCATGTCCCTCACTCGTCCCTAAATATTGATCGGGTCAATTTTTGAACCCGAACTCGTCCCTAATTAGGATGAGGCAAGTGAAGGACAAGTCCAAAATAAGACGGATCAAGATAGGGACGGGTTCGGGTTGGAAAAGGAAAAAATGACAAATGTAGATTTTTTTCTCAAATCTTTAAGCATGTACAATCAAAATTATTACAATCTGTATATAAACTCAATTAAAACCTGCATCCCACATATATCATTATATAAACTACAAACCGTAAATTATATCCTTTAAACTAAAAACTATCATAATCACGTGACTAAAATTTATAGAAGACGTTGAAAATTTTAGAACAATTTAAACCGTCAAATGTTAACCTAAGCTGAGTTGTTCTTATAAATGATAAAAACACATGAGAACTGAAATGATAACAACATCTCAATACTCAAAAGTTCACACAAAAATGAATAAAATAAATAGCTATTAACTGGAAAATGAAAAACTTAAATTGAAGTTGACACAAAGTACTCAAAAACTAAAAATTAACTGGTTTTCTACCAATCAAGATTCATGGTTGTATGCACATCTTTAACTCCTTGTGACTCATGAATCTTTGCCACCACCACTACAAGAAAAATAGTCAAAATTACATAATGCATATTTTTAATTGAATTAACCAAATTGTAAAAAAGAAGTAAACTCACCATCAACAACTATCTTAGTGATGTCAAATTGATCAAAATCATTATCATCAAACTTGAAGCCCATGGGGTTTAACTAGTTTTGAGAGCATATGAGAGCTTCAATCATTTTAGGAGACAAAGAGCCACGAAAGACATCCAGCACACATCTGCTAGTGCTAAAGCATGACTCAGATGCCACAGTAGAAACTAGTATAACTAATACATAATGACCCAAGACAAAAAAGATCATTTACTTTCAAGAATTTGCCTTCCACCAAGCCAAGATGACAAAGTCAGATTCTCCATTTATAGTGTTCTCTTCCAAATATTTCTCGAGATCATTTTTTTCAAAATTGGTTTTGGCTCTCTTATGTTTTTTCCAAGCTCTCTCCATATTTTGCACCACATCATTGACATTTAACCCTTCAACACTCTCATCCAATGTTGCACTATTAGAAGAATCACCACGACCTACGCTTTATATATTTTCAGCAACTCCACGTGCACAACATTCCTAATGTTATCGATAGAAGGTTGTTGTTATCTCAAACCATCATTGACAATCAAATTCAAAATATGAGCATAACACCTCTAATGCAAATATTTGCCACCACACCCTAGCCCACCTCTCACATCTAATTTCCTTTTAATGTATGAAATGGCCCCATTGTTTGAGCATGTATTATCAATTGTGATTGTGAATACTCCTTCAATCCCTCATTCTCTTAAAGATCTCTTTGTTGTGCAATGACTCATATATCTAGATAACAACAATACAAGTTATGAGCTTCTGTTGATGTAAAGAGGTTGGAGTATAGAGCTATATATTTATGTTATGTAAACCTAATGTAACAAGGAGAAGAATAGTCAAAACATAAATCCTTATTCTCTAATAATACATTGTGGTAGCCTCTCAACGCTCCCGGGGATGTAGGCACAATTGGCCGAACCTCATTACCAAACCTCTTGTGTTATTCTCTTTTTTCTATACTCTTTTACTATTTGATTGCTCGCTTGTTCCTAACAATTGATATCATATGACTCGTCACCCAGGTGCCAAATTCAAGGTGGGGAAGTTCGATGGAATTAGTAATTTCGGATTGTGGCAAAGGATGGTTAAGGATGTGTTGATACTGAGGACAAAGGATGGTGAAGGTTGATACTGAGGACAAAGCAATAATATTACCGTGTTCTTTGCCAAATTCTTATGAACACTTGGGACAACACTGATGTACAGGAAAAACTCAATCAAATTGGATGAGATCGTATCTGCACTTCTGTCCCACACTCAAAGAAGACAAAATGTAGGTGAAGGGTCTCAGGGTGATGGTTTGTATATGAAAGGGAGCCAAGCGCGTGGGAGGAGACAAGGCATAGGAGGTCCTGTCAAAGGGAAAAGACCAAATTCCAGGGGCAGAACACCTGTAGAGTGCTATAAGTACAAATAGACTGGGCATTACAAAAGGGATTGTCCCAATGACTGGAGTCTTAGCAAGCCGATGGGTAACGATAGAGTATCTACATCTACAAATGTTGCACAAAAATATGACTCTAGTTACAAGAGTGAAGTTGATCTACTATCCGTATCATCAAATCATAGTACAGATGAGTGAACATTTGATACTGGTTGTTCCCACCATATGATGCCAAATAGAGAATGGTTCACCGCATATAGGGCATGCAATTTTGGTTTCGTGTATCTCAGAAATAATAAAGCATGTGGAATTATTGGTATGGGAGAAATCAGAATTGTGATGGATGATGGTGTACTGAAGACGTTGTGTGAGGTTAGGCACATACCAGATGTGAAGAAGAATTTGATTTCTTTGGGGGAATTGCAAGCCAAAGGATTTAGTTATAGAGCTTATGGAGACAGTGATATTCTTCGAGTATGCAAAGGTGCCTTGACTGTGATGAAGGGTAAGAGGACTGTTTGGAACACTTACAAGCTGTTAGGGAGAACAGTTGTAGGTGGAGTTGCTGGAGTGACTAAATAGATTTCAGTAGATTCAGACCATTGTGCTACAAAATTATGGCGCATGCGTTTGGGTCATATTAGTGTACGTGGTAGGACAGAATTATGCAAAAGTTGACTGTTGAGGGAAGTCAGCACATGCAAACTAGATTTGTGCAAGTATTATGTGCTTGGAAAATATACACAAGTTAGTTTCAAGGCTGGCCAACACATGACTCTGGGTATTCTAGACTATGTCCACACTAATGTATGGGGATCCACTCAGGAAGCATTCCTAGGAGGTTCTAGGTATTTTTTACCTTCGTTGATGACTTTTCTCGTAAGGTCTGGGTATATTTTCTACAACATAGGTCAGAAGTCTTTGCCAAATTCAAGGTTTGGAAGACATAGGTAGATAACCAGACTAGTAGAAGAATCAAATACATGATATCAGACAATGGTAAGGAGTAAAAAGACTCGCAATTTCAGAGATTCTGTGAGGAACATCGTATTCAGAGCCACTTTTTAGTGAAAAAGACTCCTCAGCAGAATGATGTTGCAGAAAGGATGAATATAACTCTTACAGAGAGGGCTAGATGTATGAGATTAAATGCTGGACTTTCTAAAGGATTTTGGGTAGAGACACTTAGTATGGCATGTTATGTCATCAATAGATCACCACGGGCTTCATTGGATGGTAAAGTTGCAGCAGAAGTATGGACATATAACCCAGTCAATTATAATATGTTACGAATACTTGGTTGTCTTGCTTATATACATGTACCTAGTGATGAACGATCTAAACTTGATCCTAAGTCAAAGAGGTGTATCTTCATTAGATATACCAAATGTGTTAAGGGGTTCAAGTTCTGGGATCAAGTTTCCAAAAAGATGGTGTTGAGCAGAGATTCGGTGTTTGTTGAAGATTTCAATTTGAAACAATCAGTTTTGACAGAGGTGCCCAGACTAAATGGAGAGACTTTGGGATCAAATATGATTCCAGTGAGCAATGAAACGGTTCAGGTAAATAAAGGCAAGGAACCATGTACTAGTACAACTCAAGAACATGATGATTCTTAGGCAGAGAGTTCAGGTGTGCAGGAGTATCTACTTGCTAGAGACAATGATATGCGTCCTATCAAACCTCCATAGAGATATGGCTTCACTTGCTCTCCTTATTAGTTCAGGATATCCATATAGCTTTGAAGAGGCTATAAACAACTAGGAGAAAGAACAATGGATGAGTGTCATGATGGAGGAGATGGAGTCTCTACAGAAGAACCAAACTTGGGAGCTTGTCTCATTGCCCTAGACAAGCGTGTAGTTGGGTGCAAGTGGATGTACAAGAGGAAGCCAACAGTATTAGAAAAATATGGGAAAAAGTTCAAGGCTCGTCCTGTAGCAAAAGGGTATTCACAGCAGAAGGGGATCGACTACAATGAGATTTTCTCCTCAGTGGTTAGACACACTTCTATTAGGGTAGTTCTTGCCTTGGTAACCAGTTGGGATATGCACTTAGAACATATGGATGTGAAGACTTCCTTTCTCCACGGTGAATTAGAGGAGAAAATTTACATGACACAACCAGAAGGGTTTAGAGCAGCTGGGCAGAGTTATTTGGTTTGAAAGTTGAAGAAGTCTCTATATAGGTTGAAGCAGTCTCCCAAACATTGGTGCAAGTGGTTTGACACTTATATGTTGAAGCTTGGTTACAAACGTTGTGAGTATGATTGTTGTGCTTATGTGAGAAGCCTTGATGATGATTCTTTTATTTTTCTGTTACTTTATGTTGATGATATGTTGGTTGCTGCTAATCATTTGAGTGATATCAATGAGTTGAAAGTCATGTTAGGTAAGGAGTTTGACATTAAAGATTTAGGGGCTGCTAGGCTGATAGGGGAGCTAGAAAGCTATGGCTCTCCCAACAAAGCTATGTTGAAAATATCTTAGAGAGATTTGATATGAGCAATGCTAAAGTAGTGATCACGTCATTGGAAAATCACTTCAAGCTTTCCCTAGATCAGCGTCGAAAGACAAATGAAGAGAAGAAGTACATGTTAAAGGTTCCATATGCTAGTACAGTGGGTTGCTTGATGTATGTTATGGTTTGTACTAGACTAGACTTGGCACAAGCAGTTAATCAAGTATGTAAGTACATGTCGAAATAAGGGAAGAAACATTGGGAAGCAGTCAAATGGATTTTAGATATTTGAAGGGGACTACAGGTCTCAATATCATGTTTGACAGCCAACAGAGTAAGCCTTCAGTTATTAGTTACGTACATTCGGACTATGTAGGAGACTTGGATGATAGAAGGTCCACACAGGGGTTTGTCTTCACTCTTACAAGTGGACCAATTATGTGGAGATCAACAGTTCAGTCTGTTGTTGCTATGTGCACAACTAAAGTAGAGTACATGAAAGCTGGTGAAGCTTCTAAGGAAGCCTTAGAGAGTTGGTAGCTTGTGGGCAGATACTGATGTAAACCAATGGGGGTAACCTATGATTTTTGGAGGCCATGTTCTTGCAAAGAATTTATAGCATAGTTTAGTTTATTTTATTTGCATTGATTCAAATAAATGAGATTGCATTCTCATGTAGTCTTAGGTTTAATTTCCTTCAAGTATTTTTAGTATTTAATTCATGTAATATGGGTTGGGATTTATTTGTAACATGGTCCATATTTCGTGACCAAGTAGTTCACTTAGGTTCAAGGGTAAGCCTTTCACGTGGCTAGGGCAAATGGAAGTCAATGCATGATCATTTCAAGGAAGGAGGCACGTAAGGAACTCTATCTATAAGGACAAACAAGGAGATAAGGCAATTCAGCTAACACTTTATCTCTAAGGCAAACAAGGAGATAAGGCATGGAGGGAAAACGAATTTAAAAGAAGATAGATTTGAATTTGAATTCAAGGGTATATGGCACACGTTTTCAAACTTGGAGATAAAGAGAAGATTATATGAAGATTAAAGAGAGATTAATCAATCTCCCAAAGATGCACACGGCTAGAAACAAGGAAAGAAGATAGGAAGCTCAATCTTTTAAGGTGCACAAGGCTATAAAATAGGGAATCCTAATCTCATCTCCAACCAACAACAAATCAGATTGGATTCAAATTAAATATGATTAGTTCCTCAAGATGAAGTCAAATTGATCAAGTCTCTTCCTTCTCCTCAACAAATTCGGCCAACCATCCACCAAAACCGAATTACACTCAAGACTAAGTCAAACAAGCACAACTTTGCCTATTTATGCATTCAGATTGGATTAATAAAAGTTAAGTTGAATTTTGAGTAAATTTGAATTGTTTTAGTTGAGAGCATTTCTCCTAAACCTAGGTTGGCCGTGACCACCATTATTGTTCTCATCAAGCATCCTTGCTTGTGGCGAACTTCATAGCTTATCAAGCAACCTTGCTTGTGGCGCTTCTCCCCTTCCATTCTTTTCCAACTTCAACCTTAACCTACAACTCATACAACCTGCCTCACGCACAAAACAAACCCTAATATTACCCTAATTTCACAAAACCGAATTTGGACTCCAAAAGTCCTAAACTATCAAGCTAAACGATCCTTAAAACGAAGGCATCCTCTAGAGGTTGTCATCAGATACTATTGCAGAAGGTTCACACTTCAGAAAATGCAGCAGTTATGTTAACCAAGTCGGTTACTGTGGACAAGTTTAGGCATTGCATGAGCTTGCTGAACATTCACTGATACTAGACTTTGGAGCACCCCCAATCCAATGGTTGAAGATGGACATTGATGATATTCGTCAAGGTGGAGATTGTTGTGCAATGACTCATATCTCTAGATAACAACAATACAAGTTATTGGTTTGAGCTGATGTAAAGGGATTGGGGTAGAGAGCCATATATTTATGTTATGTAAACCTAATGTAACAAGGAGAAGAATAGTCAAAACACAAATCCTTATTCTCTAATAATATATAACGCTCCCGAGACGTATGCACAATTGGCCGAACCTCGTTACCAAACCTCTTATGTTATTATCTTTTACTATTTGATTGCTCACTTGCTCCCAACACTCTCAATTTCTATACCAATGGTTTTACCCTTATGGTTTTCAACTAAGCAAAAGTTCAAGATTTTTTTTTGCATCCTCCTCTCTTCATCAATGAAATTTGCTGTCAAAGATATATAGGATAAATTTTGATTCGAAGTCCAACAATCTGTTGTCACACAAACACGATTACATGACTTCATCAACCAAGCCTTTAGTTTGTTCTTTTCATAAAAAAAAACAACTGATAACAATCCTTTACAATTATGAATCTTGATGGTATAATAAATCTAGGTTCTAAACGATTCATTAATCTACAAAATCCACACCCCTCTACAACCTTAAATGGCATATCATTACATATAACAAATTCAGCTACTTCCCTCCTACAATCCGCTAAGCTATAGCCCTTAGAATCACTTCCATCCAAACCCTCGGTAACTTTTGACATATAACCATGAAGTGTTCCCCACTTTAGTAAATAACCAACCATGAACCCTTCTCAAGTGTTTGCTCAATGAATTTAGGCATTGTTCGTTTGAGTCACAAAGGTAAGCCTTACGACAATGGTTATATTTGGCTGTGAGTTTTCCCTTGGTCTCATTGAGAGGAAGCTTAGTAAAATGATCTCAAACAAATGATCTCTTTTTCTTACCACACTCTCCCCCGTCATCTTTACCAACCTAGTTTTCAATTATTGGTTGTGTGGTTGTAGAAGGGTTTGGGTTTGTGTCACTTATTGCGGGAGGATTTGTATCGGTGGGAAGGGTCAGACTAGTAGTTTCTATCACATTTCCAATGGGATCCCTGTCTTCCATTTCCTTCAACTAAAAATAATAAGAAAAAAAATATTAATTAGAACTACAATCTTTTACTTGTAATATTTCATTAACACACAATTAGAGATATATACAAATTGAAATTTGATGGCTTATTACTATTTCAATTTTCAAACAATTAGAGAGATACACAAACTTAAAGAGGGATAATCAAGTGTACCATATTGGCTTATTACTATAAACAAGAAGACCAATAGATACAACCCAACATTTAATACCATACGTAGTTATAGTGCAGAAATCTATTATGCAAAATTTTACAAAAACTAAGAAAATTTAGCTAAATAAAAAATTAGTTAAATAAAATATGCAGCACTTTTATGTAAGCATATATTCAATCAAAGGGAGCACATAAGTAGGGAATATCTAACATTAGGGGTGTTCGCGGTCCATTTGGATTGGTTTTTTCGCAAAAAATGATTCGATCCAAACACGTAATTAACATGCGGTCTAGACCGGTCTGGCCTGTTTATATTAAGATGTCCGTTCCAATCTGATCCAAATATAATATGCGGTTTCGGTTCGGATCGGTTTTTTTATTTTATAAAATATTGAAATTGCACTTACATTCAAAACTCATAAAAATGATTAAATATTAAGCATAACACAACAATAAAAATAGTGTTCAACAATATTAAAATGTGTGCAACTATAGTATAAGCAAACAACATCATAGAATAGTAATAAATAATAACACAATAATTATAAAAGTAAAAAATAGTAACAACAAGATATCAACAATAACAAGACCACAAAAGAACAAGATATCAATAACAATAATATTAGCACTTGCAACGTAATTTTAACAGTTATGGTGTTCCACCGATGATTAATAACAATAATACTTTCACAACAATAAAATTGATTGTAAAGCACCTAATCAGAATAATAGTTGAATCCTCTTTATTTGGTTGTGGGATTGATTTAAGTTCTAAAAAAGTGTATAAAAAACATAGCAACATATATATAAGTATGTGTTATAGAATATAACAAATAAAATATAGATACAATTTTGGGGTTGGGACTTCAGAATAAGTTTGGAAAACACTTAAAAGTATTACAAACTTAAACTTTACATATTATTTTGGTCCGGTCTGGATCCAAGAGGTGAAACCAAAATCCGGACCTGACTGATCGGTCTTTAAAAAATAAGTCCAACACGATCCAAATGCATTCGGTTTTTGCGGTTTCAGTCTATTTTGGATTGGTTTTTGATTTTTGGACCGGTCTGGATTTGAACACCCCTATCTAACATTTTCTAACCTCCACTCTCATTCCAAAATATAGGTGCCACTATAATTTTCATTTTGGCACAATGTAGTGGCATACTGCAATAACTATTATAAATTAAAGATTAATTTTGTTTAAATAAAATTTTACTACATAAAATAATGATTAACCACTTAGGCACCTAGTAGACCAAGATGACTGGTTTGTCACACCAATTATAAATAAATGGCACCAATTATTTTGAAACTTATGTTTTAAATTTGTATTTTGTGAAAGTAAAAGTTTAGAATCTGTGCGCTTACCTACCAAGAAAAAGGACTAGGGTCTATTATGAATTGGATGATGGTTTGAAAATAATGGAAAAAAGATTAAGAAGACGGGTTGAAGGCTATTGGGCATTGGTAATCAGAGACAATAGTATAAACAACTTCAAAGAGAAAAAACAAACAATGGAGAAAAAAACTAATTCTTAAGCGCCACAATGTCCTTCATCCTCGTCGCAGCAGTCCTTCACCATCGAGGAGAATTAAACAATGGAAAAAGGGTCAGAAATAATGATCACATGATAAATGATATGGATATGTTGTGTGGGCTTGTACTGAATTGAGATGTTTAGTCCTATGCATTCAGTGGGGTTTAACCAAATTAGAAGTAAAAAATAACTAGAGGTGACAAAATTATCTATAATTTATAATCCATTCAAATCCACCCGTTAGAGTTAACGGATTCAAAAGGAAATAATCCAATGGATAGTGTTGATAATGGATGAATTCAAATCGATCTACTATATCGAATGAATATTCATGGATATATTCCTTTGGATGGATACCCAATCCATTCAAAAAACAAAAATTCAAAAAATGATTTATTTGCTTTTCAATTTCATTAAATATTTAAGAAAATTAAATTCAAACAAATTCATCTATAATTTTTACTCTCACATTTAATATTTATCAATTATAAGACATGTGTATATAGTTAATATAAATTTTTTATACTAAAGTACATACATAACATATATAAGTATGAGAAAAAGTATATGCACTAACAGTGTATGTATGAGTTTATACACTACTACGACATCATCTTAGTTTTTATTTAATCAATCATAATTTACTCTTCAAAAAAGGAACAGAAATGACTGATGAATGATGTAGTGATTATGTATAAATTTTTACACACACAATATATAATATTACACTATAAGTATTTGTTGAATTTTATACACGTAGAACCTTAAATATCACATGCTTTTTTAAATTGATTGTTTTAAAAGTTCAAAAAATTACTTTTTTAAATAATCACTTTTTAATAAAATCAGTATTTTTAAAAGGTGATTTGAAAAAATATTTTATTGAGATAGTAATTTTTAAAATAATGATTTTCTTCAATAATGTTTTTAGTTTCAATAAAAAAACAAATTAATTGGATATGCATCCATGCAAATTCATGAAAATCGAGTATGAAGTGGATGATTGCAATGGATTGGATGTAAATAAATTGATTAACTTAAAATATAATTTAAATCAATTTATATGGATTAATGTATTACTTTCCATCCATCCATTAACATTCATATCCAAATCCATCCATTTGTCACCCTTAAAAATAACACATAATATTCTAGTAGTTTTATTTTTATTAATAAAATATTATATTTAATATACTCAAATTTCAAAAATTATAATTTCTAATAAAAATCTATATTATTTTTTCTTTTTATCTATCTCTTGACAAATCAGATTTGTTCTCACTTATCTGTTTCTTTAAAAAAAAGGCAACACTAACAATTGTTTTTACAACTCTATAACTACCTAACTAATAAATGAAAATGAATGAATATTAATATCATAGAGATGTAAATGTCAAAGTACATACATCGAATACACATAGATATAGAATATCTATACACTATCGGTGTAAAGATTTATATATAATTGGTGTATCATCCAGATACACTAACAATCTAACAAACTCTTATTATTTCAATGCATATATTTTTTCTAATAGATATATTAATTATATATCTTAATTTGTACACTAGTATCTTTATACTTCTTTTTACCTGGTCACCTTAGGACACTAGCTATCATTTTCTTAGGTGTTAATAACCAAACAAAATTTAAAAGACTGCAAGTTGCAACTCTTGCAGGATGAGTGAAAACTAACTAGCTAGGTAGTTCCTGGGGGGGTCAGAATCTGTCTAGTACTCTGAGAAAAAAGTGTTGTGAAAAACCAAGGAAAAAGCAAAATATAAAAACATTTGTATCCTTTTATTTTACACTTATAATGACACTTTCACTCTTAAAATTAAAAGCAAAAACAACACTTCCCTTTCCAGTATTGGAGAGAGATCCTGGATCATTCTAGAGTATTCTACATGCTCAACATAGTAGTTAACTAGTTATAAATAGCCTACCAAGAATGATTACTAATCTGAACCTAAAGCCTTATATCCTTACCAGTTTGAACCATCTCCAACGACCAATTTGCTTATTCAGGCTGATTTCAGAGTAACAGATAATAAATGCTACATTTAATTTACCTATAAAAATGATACTTTATGCATTGTAAACTTTTCTATTATCCTGCTATTCTCTGCACTGTACAAAACTGAACAGAACATCTTGTCCATGCATTACTACAATATTTTTTTGTAACCTATTTACTATGAAACATAACAAGAAACATTTCAGAGGAAATCTTCATATATATATTTATAAAAGTAAAGTGGCCAATGTACCATCCTAATTTCCCATGTATGTATTCTTTGCGTGTAGCTTGCACTAAGTCTTCAATTTGATGAAATGCTGGTATTGAAACTTGAAATTTCAACAGAATAGCCTTCTTTGCTGCAAGGTTGGGAAGTAGGAAGCCTCAACATTAGAATATGCTTGAAGTATTAAATTCAAGTTGGACGAGCTTAGTCAATTTACGTTGAACAAGGAAGCAATTTATATGATTTCAGAAAATGCAGTAGCATATCAAAAAGGCGGCCCAGTGCACAAAGCTCCTACGTCAGTCCACTTTCGTGTTTCCTATTTTAGTCCAGTGGTTTCATATCTCAGACAGTATTTTGGACCGACTTGGGGGTCACTGGGGTCTTGACTAAAGTACTACGGAATTGGATGTAGATCACAGGATCATAAACCTACTAGGATCCCAAGATTTGGTTTGAGAGGTGGCATCAGCCCACTTTGGTTCAGTTCTAAATTTCTAATTAATCCTGTCTTTTGAGATCCCCTGATGGTCACTGAGGTCTTGACTAAATTACTGAGGAATCGGATGGAGAAACAATAACCATAAGGGAAACAAGCACGATGAAAGGAATGCTAAATTGTACCATATACTTGAGGTCTAATCCAGATTTTAAGTGAAACTTCTGGCAGTAACTATCAATTCACAAGCAAAATTTGGCTATTGTTTACTCACTTGGCTAATGATGTAAAGTATTGTTCAAAAAACAAGGAAAAATCCTCCTCTAACAGTTTATCTTTGTGCATATAGCAAAGTTATTAATATCAACACATTATAGAATAGCCTGGAAATAGTCGAGTACATAAAGTGTTGTACTAAAACCAACTTACCCGACACTTTGACTCCTGCAAATCTTCCAGCAACTTAGCAATCTCAACCTGCTTCATCACTGTAGCATGTAGTACCTGCAGTTTAAAGCACAACATTTAGACGCCATACCATCAGCATAATCAGTAATAAATGGCTGATGATGTTTAGAGGGATACCTTCTTGGTCTTCTCAAGGTCAAACTCAACCGATTTAATCCTATCCAACGAGTCCATAAGCATTTTCTCCTTATCCCGAGGTATCCCGTCAGGTTTGTCGCTAAGTTCCTCAACTACTTTTTCTAGTCTCTGCAGACGTTGTCTGCATTGAAGAATAGGATCCCTTTCAGAAGTTGCTTCAGAAGCTGCTGAATGGCTATTAATGTCATGTTCCGTGGTAATTGATGAGTTAACATTGCTCCGTGTTCTCCAAAATTGCAACCTTAAACTGCAGAAGAATGTAACAAATCTTTCCAAGAAAGATGTCGTCACTTTTGCCACATATAGGAAAACGTCATTCTCTAGTTTTTCCTTAACAATGCTAAATATATTACTAACTGAAGTGCCTGACAAAGAAATTGAATTAGTGAGTTCAGAAGTTAAGGACAATAATGAAATATTTGCTAGTGATATCAGTTAAACCTAGAATGAACAATAGCCATCACAATTCTCCAACTTCCATGTCCAAATATGAAATGGTATATGTGCAACTTGAGTTCCACTTAGCATATATAAAAGGTGCATAAAAATATAATTGCTTCAAAAAATTTACACTAACAATACCTTCTGAATTTGTCCTACAAGCAACATTCGTGGTATTCTCAGTTTGCATTGACTGCTCTTGAATAAAGTGTAACTGATCACTTTCAATCACTTTGTCAGTTGTAGGAATGCTGTCATCACAACTGTAGTAGCCATTAAGATCTGATTCCCTGATCTGCAGAAGACAGATTTAGGTACGATCAAAAGCTCAAGACACCCACCCAGGCATAATGTGTGTGCAGTATGTAATTATAAGAATGGGTATTACAAAATAAACCAGATGTGAAGTTTTTAAAACTCACTTCTTCATGAACTGGGGCTAAACAAGGATATGGACTGCTCCTTTGTCTAAAGAGAGAGGAGTAATCATCAACATCAGACCCTGATTCAGCTGTTGATGTATCACTGCGCCGTCCCTGGGAAATGAGAGAAAAAAAGTTGAAAAAACGAAAAGTATAATATCTAAAGCAAAGTCATAAAAATTTGTAGAGTCCAAACTTCTCAATGTCAAGAAGACTGAAACTTGCCTTAAGCGGATGTGTTTGAATGGAGTCAAAATTCTGTTGTTCATCGGGCATTCTGGTGATTTGCCTCACAAATGTTGCCTCCAGCTTGTGTACATGCTAAATTCAGAATTTATACATTAGTTGCCCAGATACTAGTTTTGCAAGATAATTCTAAGCCATGTATATTTCAAAATCTGACACAAGGACTAAGAAACAAGATATACGAAGAAATATTACCTTCATGATATCAGGATCATTCCATGGACCCTTGTTAGAACTAAGACATCCACCTTCTGTGGGACATGTACATGAACCACCGAAAAAGTCTGGCAACTGACTGTATAGACTCAATCAGAAACGAATCAATCAATAAATTGAATAGAAATTACAATGCAGTATGATGAAAGCATAGATGCATACCTAGAATCGATGGCTTCCAGTAATTTATGTAAAGACTTCGGATCAAGAATCTGCAAAATTTGGTAAATGAATACAAAATCAGTGGCATTGCATGAAAGAGCATTTAAAATACTACTAACTCATAGCTCTATCCGTCACCTGAATCTTAGCAATAGTTTTGGGATCAAGAAACTTTCGTGCAGCAGGCCAAAGCATCTTCTTAAAACCAGTGCCAGCATTGATGATATACATTCGATGTAACGTCTGCAAATATGCATGCATAAAATTTTATATAAAAAAAAGAGGACTACAGACAAGCTAATTTGAGAAGGGAACAGACAAAGACCTCCGGGTAGTAATTGTTATCTATTTTTGTTATAGCTGCCAAAAGATTTGCAGCAGTAGGTGAGAAATTTTTCATTCCCTGCATTGCACATATCAAATACCAACTAAAACTTCCGCATAAAAATATTTTAACAACTGAAAACTAGGCAGTTCCTGAAAGAGAGAAATACCTGACCAGGAGGAATACCTCTCACTGAATAGATGGTGTTTTAAACATTAAGGCAGATACCATATTTGAAAGATTACTTAAAGAATAGGTGCATAAATAATATACTTTAGACAAGCAGCATTTAATATTAAGCATAAAAATTGGCAGCCAGCCACGAAGAAATTCAAACAGAAATACAACAGATATTTGTGATAAAACACATATCTCTATAAAAACTATTTAGTGTATTGCAACATACCAAGTCCTCTACATCCAATATTGTTGTAGTTGAAGAAATCCGTCTCTTTGCTGCAATAGAACATGCTGGAAACTTTTCCTGAAGGGCCCTCTCAAATTCCTGGACATGGTATTTCAAATATCGGTCTATTGTGGTGATGTGCATCAGGCGGCTTGGATAAGCCTTCCCAAGCCTCTCAATGTAAATTGGCCTACCTTCCTTATCAATTCCATGGTACCCTTGTGGATAATACTGTAATACTTCTTCTCGCTCTTCAAATACAAAATCCTTCAAAAATCATTGTCACATCAGAGCCAAATAGAATATGTATCAAGTGTCTTCTAGCAAAGAACACATGTTCAAATATTACAAATGTGCATAAATTCAGTTCTACCAAGGACCAAGTCTCCTAAGCAGCTAAGCTTGAAATTAGGTAGTGGAACTGCAAGACGGGTTTTACATCCAAACTCACCCCGTAATGCAAGAACCGTTCGGTTTTGAAGCACAGACATAATGGGTGCAGCAAGGGTCAAACTCCTGACCACTTGATTGTGGAGACTGAGATACCATATAAAAGAGCAGGCTTATAATAAAAATAAAAACATGTAACCATGTAACAAACCAACTCTACTAATTCTTAAAGCTTAAGTTGTGGGGCGTAAGCTCGTAGATGGTTTCATAAGTAATTTGTTCAAATTAAAGAAGAGACAAATTCCCATTTGTAGTTGAAATGAGATCATATAAACTGAGGGGATAGTAACTGCCAATGAGACTAATTCTGTTACATTGAAACATTCTGTGGTCAAAACTCTAACACAACTGGAATGCAATGACATAAATTAATATCATTACCTTGAGGATGGTATCAGTTCTGAATTCCTTTCTCCAAGCAAGCATTGCCTCCCACATCTGAATTGTCTTCAAAATGTCAAAATTCGCAGCTTTAAGAAACCTAGCAGAAAGTTGAGTGTGAGAGTGCAAGGTTGAGCCAAAAACGAACACTTGATATATTTGAGAACCTAGAGAGCAACAACATCTCAAAATGGCTGATGTATTGATATTCAATACATACTATATTGGATATTTCTACCCTACATCTTTCAATTAGTTTCTGAACTTTTTACCAACATACAAGTGGGATATCGCATTGATAAAATATATCATACTATTTTGTTGTGTCTACATAGAATAAAGATGACTTATAAAACATTGATGTCATTGTTTTAATTCAGGATTTGCCTTTTTATGTAGATATCATATTAAATCTATACATTGTATCTTAATTTTTGAAATCAGTGTCACACCATATTCGTGTCTTATATGTAGTCCTAGAAACGAGCTGAGTAGAGTCAGGGATAAGAACTGGCTTATCTCGACACGATTCGAGTTCAATACAAGCTATTTTTTCAGCTCAAATTCGACTCGAGTTGAGTTTGCGAACGGTTCGATACAACTCGCCAGCTCAAATTGGCTTAATTCATCAGGAGTACATGAACTCATTAGTGATACAATTTAAATGAAGCTAGGAAATACCTTAATAGAGTATGATAGTCATCATGTTTGGGAGGTAAAGAGCCTCTTTCAATAAGTTTTTCGCGCAATTCATTGACAGCAGTCTCCTCATTTGCATCTCGTACATCCTCAATCGACAAAGCCGGAACCCTATAATCAATTTTCTTTTTACCTCTTTTCTTAAGAGAATGTGTCAACTTAGAAGAAGCATGCATTGCCTTCTTCTTAAGGGTTCCAATTTTAAACCGTCGCCTCTCATCTTCCGAGTTCTCAACATCTGATCTCCTTTCCCTAATTTCATCATAATTGCTACATTGCCCTTCAAACCCTTTTCAGGCACATAAGAACAAAGTAAAAAAACTACATTACTTATTCACATAATCAAACTCATCTATTACACCATTCAATATAACAAAGGACAAAACTTAGCAACAATTTTTTCAGTGCTTGAGATGCTGTTTTCCAATAAAATCAGCACAAACCTATTACATATGTTATGTTTTTATTTACATTTTTCCTGAAAGAGTCTCTCTACTTATAGGGATAAAACTGCATAACCTCTACAATCCCCACTAAGCAGGAGCCTCCACTAAGCAGGAGCCTCGTGCAACGAGTTTTAAGGACTTTATAAAAGAATTGTACCTAAGTTTTATCCAATGCTAAAACAATATAAAAAAAATAGCATAAGAGAAAGATTGAAGTGTACCTGACATTTTAGGTTACCAGAAAAACCAATGGCAGCTTATTCTTATTGTTGAATGGAGGAATTAAACTCAGACATGAGTAGAAGATTCACTCATCACTACTGCTACAACAGAGTACCACATTTCAGGAATAAAATAAAATAAAAATAAAACATAGGAAGGAAGAAAAGAAATATGTGAAAAGTGTTGTTTACAAAGAAAATAAGAATAAGATATGGTAATATTTTGATAATTGTTGATTTGTTTCTAGTTTTTTTTTTATTTAACAGATTTGGATCCTCTCCGATAGTCGAATAATATGTATGTTAATAATGTTAATAAATCGGGAGATGATAGAGGAAAGAGCTCATAATACGAGGATCGGAAGATAATGTAGGAAAGAGTTTCGATAAGTACCAGAGAGGATCCAAATCCAAAATGTAGAAATATATCTAAAAATAACAATACAGCGGAAAACGCGATTACAATTAACAGAAACAAACTCAGATTTCGAAAAAGATATTCCGTTTTGGGTAAAACGGCGAAATGGAAATTGAACCTTTCAAAGACGGTTACAGTTTCCTCGTACGGAACGAGGAAACAAAATCGAATGTTATGAATACACAGAGAGATTTATGTTTTTATTTTTTGGTATTGGTTTTGAAAGTGAGCTTAAGAATAGAAAGATGTGAAGTTTTGTAATGAAAACGTTACATGAAAAGGAGAAAGAAGAATCGTGTATTAATTAATATCATGGTTGGATCCGTGGTACCATTTATTTATTCCTTCTCGAATGGACACCAACTTTACTATATAAAAATTTGTGTTAATATAGTGGCCTGAAAATAAAGTGATTTAGCATCTGGAATTTATTGTTAATACTTTTTATATGGGAAAAACATAATTTTTTTATACTATGGTTTTTCCTCATTTTTTTTGGGTAAAGAATTATTAACATCGAATATCATTTATAAAAATGTTCATTCCAATAAGTATCATTTATAAAAAGAGTTTAAAATCTATGCAATAGTGTAAAGTTTTTTACACTGTCAGCACATCATTCACTATTGATTTGTATTACTTTTGTTTGAGAGTCAATGATGGTTAATAAAATTGACTGACAGTGTAAAAAACATTTACACTGTCAGTGTATACATATTAAATCCTTATAAAAATCGAGTTCTTAACATTTTGTTCATATCTAGTGAGTTATTATGTTAATAGATTAATACTTTGTTGGTAAAAAAACAGATTTTTGATTTAAAGCAATCTGTAATATTTTGTTTGTACTACCATCAGTATTCATTCACATTTTATTCAGTAAAAAACTATTATCTTCCAGGATGCATAAATGTTCATCCAAGAAGTGTCATTATGATGAATATATAATATCTTCATAACTCTTTCATCACATTTTAATTGTGACATTAGTATTTTTTTTAGTTTTTCATATGTTGTGTTACTTTAGAAATTCAATGTTTATAATGTTTTTATTTATTTTTGGCATTATTGCATTAATCTAGAATAAGCATTAATTACGTTTTTTTTTATTTTTATTTTATTTTACGGCTTTATTGCATTGATTTGTTTATAATTTTTTGGCTTAATCTAGCCAGAATATATTATTTTATAATAATTACACATTTAATAATGATCTTAATAAATATATATGTATATATTTATTTGTTATGCTTAAGTAAGATAATCACAAGTGGGTACATTTCTAATGCTTTTATGTTTTTACTATAGGACTGTTTATAACTAGTAGTCCTTTTTATAATTGATTTTGGATAGTTTTATGCAAATGAACAGGATTAATTAATATGATCAATTTCATTAAAGGTCAACAATTGGAACTATTTTAATAAAAAATTACAGTTTATTAATATGATTCATTCATCTTCTCCTTCCACTGCATGTTAATTAATGCGAGTATTTTTTATTAAAAAAGTATAGTAAAATTTTATAATAAAAAAATAGAGAATTAATATGATTAATTTCATTAAATGTGTTAATAGATAGAATTAGAGTTTAACTAATATTATGTACTTACAATGTAAAAAAAATTACATTATGTGTCATTTATAATTAACACATTATTGAATATATAGTGATGGTGTAAAACACTCTTATATTGTTTATGTATATATATATTAAACTTCTAAAATTATTATTAGTGAAACTACACAAATAATTCATCCACTTTGCAAAACTTACACAAACAACCCCTAATTATATACTTACATTATAGTCTCTAACTCAGTATGAGAGATAAGTGTAATTTTTTAAACAAAAAATGTCTACGAACATAATTTAGTTAAAAAAAAACATTGTATATTGTGAAGCCATGCACGAATAGTATAAGGGTCAATATCTATTCATTATTTTGGCTAGTTAATTTAATAATGATTTAAACATCTTCTTAGAATTATTAATGCAGTTTGTAATGAACCAAAAACAATGAATATATGTTAACTCTTATACTATTTAGATCTGTCTTTACAATATACCATATTTTGTTTGACTTAATTATTTCACCATCATTTTTGTTAAGAAATTGCATTTATCTCTCATACATGGTAGTCACTGCAATGTATGTACATAATTATGAGTGTTTTATATAGGTTTAGAAAATGGTTGAAAGATTTATATAATTTCACTAAAATTTAGGAGATGAGAGGTTTGTGTAATTTTACTAAAATTCAGTGTAGGTTAGTGTGGTCTATTATAATTAATACGAGTATTTTGATTAAAAAAATAACTAATATACTTAAAAGTTCCGAAAGGGTAATGTAAAAAACCAAAATCAAATTTTAAGATGAGAAGAATGGTAGTTAGTATATTATATAGCAAAAAAAAAGCAAAAGCTGAAGTATAGTGTAGAGAGATGTTTCAACACGGCAAAGGCCACGCATTCCTTTTCAGGTTTTGGAGATTGAAAAAGCAACCAAGGAAGGGAATTCTTCTGCTATTGTCTTGCTTCCTTCAAATATTCTTTCTTTTTCTATATTCTTTTGGCCCTTTTCTCTTTTCTTCTTTTTACTTTCATAGCAATATATAATTTGCCATTTCATGGTTCATGATATAAGTCCCTTAAGTGAGTTTATGCTTATTAGTGTAGTTTATTTTCTACAATCAATATATATTTGCTATTCTTGCATCCTAGTGATGGGATTAGTGAACATTCGTTGGTCAATAGGAACCATGTCAAGCCAAGATCGGACCTATATGAGTGTTGATCATACTCCAAAAGCCAGTTTAGCTAGGGAAAAGGGCGATATGACATGAAAATTAGCACATGGAACATAGGAAATTTTCATTCACGCCAAAGACAACACCATGCCACCTGAGTGGTACAAGTCTACCATATCCAATAGTCAAATCTATAGCACTATCAATCTAAGAGATTATAAAGTCATATTGCCCACAAATATTATAGATCATCCTTTAAAGTGCATACCACTATACTCACTATAAATAAGTGAAGTCACCCACAAGGAAAAATATCCATACTGTTCTTTTGTGTTGATTGGGTGTGGTCAGTATCGAGCGCCCGGTTGAGTAGCAATGATCGAGAGTCTTGGCCAAGTGTTGTCTGGACCTGCCGGGGAGGTACCTGAAAAGGTTCTTCGATGATCAAGTCAGTATGTCATTTTCTAGAGAGAATGATAGTAATTAAGAGAGAAGTTAGAGCAAGAGCAATGAATGTAAGCAATAAATGAGAGAATGAGTATTAATTGATACTACATGTGTGGGGGTCTCCTATTTATAGAGTTTGGAGCGGCTGATGTGGCGTCTGGCCATTGGTTAGTACATGGTGGGTATTGAGGGGGTATGTCGGGTTGTCCTTAACCACCCTGCAGGTCTACAACTATCGATCTGTCAGGGGGCATGCAAGATTTGCAGACGGCATGACAGGTGTAATGTCAGCTCACATTAATGGCGAGCCAGCGACGTATTAATGGTGAGTCAGAGACGCAATAATGGTGACTCAGATATGCATTAATGGAGTGTTAGAGACATTAATGACACTTTCAGTGAGTTCGGCTCGCCCCTGGCGGGTGAACAAGAGATGATTAGTTTGAGTGACTCACCCGGGGCGAGCTCGGAATAATTCGGATTTATCCGGGGTGGAACAGTTGCCCCTAGTCTATTAGAATGGCCGAAAGTGGGGCGGGCTTGTAAACTCAGAATGTTCTGGTTTGGTGGGCTCGGGAAGCCTCTAGGTGTATGGGTATGTCATGATGGCTATTTGTCCTTGCTTGACACGTGGAGGGTTAACAACATTTCGTCTGGAGGCCTCGGGTGCCCAACCAACACGTCTGTTCATTTTAGATCTCTTGCTTTGTTTTCGAGTCACCATTGGATCGCTCTCGAGTGATTTTGGACGTGTGGATGTGTCCTTGGGTTAGGCTTCAAGGAAGGTCTGGGTCCAGGCCCTCCCGTATAAATGGGGGATTGTTGAAAGAGTAATTGTTGCTTTGCTTATTGAAGTGCAAATTTCTGATTGATTTATTTAATGACAGGTCGATTCTTTGCTCGTCATCTCGGCTTTGTTGGAATAAATTCCAACACCGATATAATGGTTTCAAGAATGTTCTTTTAATAAAAAAAAAACTTAGTTTTATTGAATTTTTAACAATTTCATACCATCTTAGCTTTCTTGGATTAATTCCAACGCAGATATAATGATATGAACTTAGCAAATTAACACAAGTGATAATGAGTGATATTTATTTTCGTTTTCCTTTATTAACTGAACAACTTCCTTATGGAAGGTTGGTAATAAATAAATAAATAAAGTAATAAATAAATGTTTGTTGCAGAATTTAAATGACAGAAAATAAATGTTAGTTGCGAAAAATAAATGACAGAAAGTAAAAGTTAGTAGTTAGATCACTCATTATGACTGTGTATTTTTCCTTTTTACAAATAAAATTTATAAGTTAACACTTTACTATTTTGCAGTTGCATCTCTTTCAAGATTCAATTGTAGTATAGTATAGGGTTCTGTCGAACCACAATGAATTTCCTAATAGAGAACATTATTATAAACATGTTATATTACTAATAATGTTTAAACAAATTTTTGTTTGATTTTGTTTATGAAAAATTAACAAGTAAATAAACATAAACAACTAATATGCACAAATTCTTGAGGAGAAAATTGGTTGAAAATATGGAATTATTTCTATACTTAATTGATTTTTGAAAACATTACAAGTTATTTGTTATACTTTCGGTTAATTCTGCACATCATTTCTAAATCCTTCATCTAGTGTCCTAGAATGATAAGATGATTTTCAAACCTTATGTAATACACTAAATAATAATTAAGTGTCACTCGTCGGAGTAGGTTGTCACACCCTACTTTAGGCTCAATTAACTTTATTTAGCCTTGAACATAAGTTGCTTAAAATAGATACTTGATGTGGCAAGTGAACTAAGGTGTAAGTTATATTTTTTAGTTCACTTGTCAACACTTTAAGAAGAAACATATTTGGATCTTTAAATCAAGTTTTAGGTGATCAAGCTAAAACCGCATTAAGAACTTCATAAAAAATAAAAACTTAACCAAAAGTAATAACTTGAAATGAATTGAATTCAGAAGATGATAAATTAAAGAGAAGAAATTATACCATAATCCAAGTCAATTTGTAGGAGCATGAGTCATATATCCAAGGATGAGATGCTTTTTGGACCGAAATGAGATTAAAAAATTATGTTTTTGCATCTCATTTGCCATCTCCTTTCTCATCTTGAATTAAGAAAAAACTACAAAATAAACATACCTAAACTACTTTGGAGTAATTTGATTCAAGGTTTCTTTCTTTGTCAACAAATAAAATTTATAAGTTAACACTTTACTATTTTACATTTGCGTCTCTTTCAAGATTCAATTGTAGTATAGTATAGGGTCATGTCTAACCAAAGAGAATTGCTTAATAGAAGACAATCATATAGACATATTATAGCAAAAATAATGATTAAACACTTTTTGATGATTTTGTGTTGTGTTGCATAAAAATTAACAAGGAAAACATAAACTAACATTCACAAATTCTTGAGGAGAAAATTGGTTTGAAATATGGAATTATTTCTAAACTTCAAATGGTTTTGAAAAACATTAACAAGTTATGTGTTATACTTTTCGTTAATTCCATACATCATTTCTAAATCCTTTATCTAGTGTCCTAGAATGATAAGATGATTTTCAAACCTTATGAAATATACTAAATGATAGTTAAGTGCCACTCGTCGGAGTAGGTTGTCACACCCTACTTCAGGATCCATTAACATATGATGCTTGATGTGACAGGTGAACTAAGGTGTAGGTTATATTTTTTAGTTCACTTGTCAACACTTTAAGAAGAAACATTTTTTATCTTTAAATCAAGTTTTAGGTGATCAAGCTAAAACCGCATTAAGAACTTCATAAAGAATCAAAACTTAACCAAAAAGTAATAACTTGAATGTATTGATTTTAAAAGATAATACAAAAGAAGAGAAGAAATAACATTACACCATAATCCAAATCAATGTTTAGGAGCTTGAGCCATATCTCCAAAGATGAGATGCTTTTGGAACCAAATGAGATTACAAAATCATATTTTTTTTATCACATTTGTCATCTCCTCACTCCTATTGAATTCTAAGTAAAATTTACAAGAAATTACCTAGAACAAGCTTTAGAACCGAGGCTACAAAATCTAGAGAGAATAAGTATGAAGAATGAAGTGATTTTCAAGTGTAAGTGCCATTTTTTCAAATGGATGGAATGAGGTCTTATTTATAGGCAAACCAAGCCACTGTCTGGCTCTCCTGCTTGCCCATGCCAGGTGCATCAAACCCTTCAGCATGGGTTTGGTCCATGACCAAGCAGCTTAGTCAGCTTCTTGGTGTTGACTCACCAAAGCTAGTTGTGAGCTACTTGACTAGTCTATTGTGAAGTGAGGTCATGCATGATTTCAAGGTTACTTGGTGGCTAAGTCAAGTTGACCCCTTGCTGGGTCTAGCCCGCCCGACTGCTTATGTGCCCACACTGAGCTGCCTAGTTGAGCAGCTTGTCCTGCACTTGCTAGGTGTGTGGTTCCAGTTGTGCGATCCCAAGGTGCATGCTGAGCTGCCTGCTTCAACAGGTTGGCTTGTGCCAGGCTTGAGTCTGACCATGTAAAGTTTATGCCTGACCGAGCCAAGTTGGTGCCAGGTCAGTTAGGTGGTATAATATGTCCACGCCAGGCTGCTTAGTGAGCAGCTACATGTGTGCATCAAAATGGCCTATGTGGACACCTCCTTGCTTGACTATATATTTTTTGATTATTTTTATTCTTCTTCATTTTCCTATTTTTTGTAATGAGGTGATAAAAAATATAAGATCAAAACGTGACAATTTATTTAAAAATTATTGAATTAAGTTGGGTTTGCATGATTTGCATATGAAAAGTGTATGAAAATTAGGTATTTTTGGCACTTATCAAATCCCCCAACTTAAGAGTTTTTTTGTCCTCAAACAATGGTAAAGCACATCCGAATTACATTGGCTAATGTTTATGATTAGATTGACATGATTTCACAATTTTGCTTAAGCATGCCCAAAATTTGTAATGACATTTTTCAAGATTTGTGAAATTCACACATAATGCTTCAAACATTAATTTTTTATGCTTATGTTCATAAAAAGAAATGTGTAACAAAATTAAAGCAATAATTTTCAATCCAAAAAAGTGTTTTGTTGTGTACACAAGTTCAAAGATAGAACTTTTCAAGGGAAGTAAGTGTTTTACTCAATATTCAAACATTTGCATGTAGTAATATGAACTTGGTTTTCGTCTTACGTATTCTCTTAAATTATATATTCAATCAGGGATCACTAAGGACTTGTTTTTGGTTGTAATGAGGCTTAGCTTGAAAAAATCATGGTTTTTCTTGGATAAGCAAATTTATTTCAAGAGAGCAAAAATTAAGTTTTTTTTATGAAGCACTTTTACTCCCCTTTTTCCATAATTTCCTTTTCCAAACTCTTAGCTTTTGAACCTTGGCTCTTTTTGGCTTTTCTTTACTTGTACTTTTCAATCTCTTTTTGTTTTTCTATTTTTAGCAACTTTGGTTGCTTTTGTAAAGAGATTGAAAAATTTATTTTTCACGTTTTCTTATTTCAAGAAGCTGAACCTACCATTTCCCCCCAAACTTATTCTTTTTCAAACACTTTAAAAATTTATGCTCTCTTTGTTCATGGGTTTGTTTGAAAAATTTAATTCAACTAAAGGATAATCCTATTTTTGGTTAGACTTTTTGGCCATTTTGGTTCAACTAAAGAATTAACATGTTTTGATCATGTCCTATCAATCTTATGCACTTAAGAGAACTAAAGACTAAAACAAGTTTAATTAGACAAAACAAATGTTAATTTCACTCTTATTCACATGTGTTTGGCTCACTCTCTGTTGAAATATTTTATTTTGGTTTTGCTTATTGAAGTACAAGTTTCTGATTTATTTATTTAATGACATGTTGATTCTTTGCTCATCATCTCGGCTTTGTTGGAATAAATTCCAACACCGATATAATGGTTTCAAGAATGTTCTTTTAATAAAAAAAAAACTTAGTTTTATTGAATTTTTAACAATTTCATACCATCTTAGCTTTCTTGGATTAATTCCAACGCAGATATAATGATATGAACTTAGCAAATTAACACAAGTGATAATGAGTGATATTTATTTTCGTTTTCCTTTATTAACTGAACAACTTCCTTATGGAAGGTTGGTAATAAATAAATAAATAAAGTAATAAATAAATGTTTGTTGCAGAATTTAAATGACAGAAAATAAATGTTAGTTGCGAAAAATAAATGACAGAAAGTAAAAGTTAGTAGTTAGATCACTCATTATGACTGTGTATTTTTCCTTTTTACAAATAAAATTTATAAGTTAACACTTTACTATTTTGCAGTTGCATCTCTTTCAAGATTCAATTGTAGTATAGTATAGGGTTCTGTCGAACCACAATGAATTTCCTAATAGAGAACATTATTATAAACATGTTATATTACTAATAATGTTTAAACAAATTTTTGTTTGATTTTGTTTATGAAAAATTAACAAGTAAATAAACATAAACAACTAATATGCACAAATTCTTGAGGAGAAAATTGGTTGAAAATATGGAATTATTTCTATACTTAATTGATTTTTGAAAACATTACAAGTTATTTGTTATACTTTCGGTTAATTCTGCACATCATTTCTAAATCCTTCATCTAGTGTCCTAGAATGATAAGATGATTTTCAAACCTTATGTAATACACTAAATAATAATTAAGTGTCACTCGTCGGAGTAGGTTGTCACACCCTACTTTAGGCTCAATTAACTTTATTTAGCCTTGAACATAAGTTGCTTAAAATAGATACTTGATGTGGCAAGTGAACTAAGGTGTAAGTTATATTTTTTAGTTCACTTGTCAACACTTTAAGAAGAAACATATTTGGATCTTTAAATCAAGTTTTAGGTGATCAAGCTAAAACCGCATTAAGAACTTCATAAAAAATAAAAACTTAACCAAAAGTAATAACTTGAAATGAATTGAATTCAGAAGATGATAAATTAAAGAGAAGAAATTATACCATAATCCAAGTCAATTTGTAGGAGCATGAGTCATATATCCAAGGATGAGATGCTTTTTGGACCGAAATGAGATTAAAAAATTATGTTTTTGCATCTCATTTGCCATCTCCTTTCTCATCTTGAATTAAGAAAAAACTACAAAATAAACATACCTAAACTACTTTGGAGTAAAAATTCTCCAAGAAAATTACAAGAAGAAGAGAAGAATTCAGTTTAAAGAGAGTGTGAGGAATGGAAGTGTATGAGAATGTGAATGAATGAATTTTGCCTTTGAAGTGCCTCCTATTTATAGGAGTTTCTGCTAACCGCCAAGCTGCTGACCAAACCCTTCAGCATGGGTTTGGTCATGGCCAAGCAACTTAGTCACCTGCTTGGGGCTGAGCCACCCAAGTTAGTTGTGAGCTAGTTGGCCCAGCTATTGTGAGCTAGTTGGCCCAGCTATTGTGAGCTACCTCTGAAAAGTCTATGGAGGCTACTTGGAGTGAGGTTATGCATGATGTCACGGTTGCTTGGTGGCTAAGTTAACTTGTCCGAGTTGTTGGGTGCAAACTGCCAAGCTCCTATGTGGCACCGCTAAGCTGCTTTGACCGCGGTGAGGGTGATGTGGCTTAGTGCTTGTTGATCTGGTCAGGTGTGTGGTTCCAAGTTGGGCGGTCCAGGTGCTTCGCTAAGCTGTTTGCTTGAGCAGGTTGGCTTGTGTTCTCACCGTGCCAGGTTGGGTCTGACCATGCTAGGTTGGTGTCCCGGTCAGCTAGGCGTGGGCTTAGTCCAAGCTAAGCTTCTTCGTGAGCAGCTTCAAGTTGACTCCATATTTTTCTACATGGACTAAGTCTTGTTGAGTCATGCTTAAGGCTAAGCACATAGCTTGCCATGTCAAGCTTAAGCATGTCATGTGTGGACCATTTTGGTCTCTTTTGAGCATTTTATTTGCATTTGATTAATTCTTCTCTTTTTCATCAAAATCCTACAAAAATATAATACAAAGAAATACACAAAGCATATATACAAGATTGCGATATTTTATCCAAAAAATATTGAATTAAGTTGGTTTCCTCAATGTTGCCAAGGATAAGTGCCATAAAAAGTATATGAATTTTAGGCATTTTTGGCATTTATCAGGGACCTTCCCCTTTAACCTTCATTATCTTTTCTCTTTGTGAAATCTTCTTGCCAAGCTTGCATCATCTCTTGAATCCAAACAAGTGAAATTTCTTTTCTTCCATAACCTTCGTCTTAAATACTTGGTAATTTCTTCTCCTTTTTTTGCTTATTTATTTTTGTGTTATGACCGATAGGGGTCTAGCTCTGATGAGGTGGAGGTTTTGTCCGAACCTCTGCTCATCTTCACTACATCCGCCGCCTATCACCAAATGCGAGCTCACCTCGTATCTGCCTCGGGTAAAAGTTGGTGTGCATGGAGGTGACCACGACAACTTTCATTGCCTGCCTTATTGTGTGATCTAAGGAAGAAAAGTGGCAGTAATGAGGTTGTTATGGTAGAACAGGAAGCTTTTTGCAAGAAGTGGGGTTCGGTCTTGGATGACATGTCCAGCTTGAAATCTGACACTTCTTTTGGTGACATGTTGCTCATGGGGAGGAACTTTGCCGATTGTGCTGTCTAGTTTACTGTTCCGGAGGAGATGGTGGGTCCGGAGTCTCCCTATTGGTGGGTGGACTGTGAAGTCTTGAGCACTACCTTTTTCTATTCTCCAAACAAGCGTCCAAATGTAGACTTCCTCACCTGCCCGATGAACGATATCTTATTGTACAGTCCCTCTGATTGGGAACAGGTTTGCCAAGATATCCTATTGGAGAACAAGAATTGGTGGTGTTTCTACATGTATAAGTACGTCTGCCAGTGGATCGGGGTGAAAGTACACTTTGACGAATGGTATGTTGAGGTGTTGAGACATCTTCAAGTGACCCGTTCTCAACTCTACCCTAACCAATGGGGTTTCATTCGAGCCTTCAAAATATTTTGTGAGGTCATGGAGCGACCATGCATCTTCCACCTATTCTTCTGGATGTTCCGGGTTGGTCATAGCTTCAACAATGAGGAAAATGACGCAGGTCGGCGATGTTGGACATCGCTCCAGTCCAGAAACGGTTATGCCATCTTCTAGCCTTTCAAAGGTTCTATGAAGAACTGTAAGAACAGTTTCTTCCGGGTGGAGGCACGAGATAGTCGACACACGTGGGCGTATGGCCCTGATAGCTTGCCTCGTTTTCCGTTTTCCTAGAACGGGAAGATTCACCAAAAATCCGCCAAATCATTCAGCATTTCATACAATCGACTGGATGCCCGGGAACATGAGGTGGCAGATGAGATCCAGTCTTGGATAGAGGGTGGCTGGGTCATAGCGTGCTATAAGTTTGTCCAAGGCAATCATGCTTTCGAGGTAGAGGTTGGTGAGTATCAGGCTTTAGGCGCCCTATTCTTCTTTCCGTGGTGTTATCATATGATCTGACTTATATTTGTTTCCTTTTTTCAACACCTGCTATGGGTGATCAATCAAACTGATCTAGTCTATTGAGGAAGATCGCCTTGAAGAGGAAGAGTATTGAGAACCAAGAAGGTGAGGTTTGACTCTCCTGATTGCTCTGATCCTGCCCGAGAAGATGGTCCCTCTATCGAGCCAACAAGCATTCTACCCATATGCTCTAAACCCCCGACCAACACCATCTCGACACTGGTAGAGGTTCACCCAGTTGATCTAACCGAAGATGATGTCCCGCCTGCTGAGAATCCTATTCCCCACTCTAAGGAACCCCCTAGGGGAAGGGCCCCCAATACTAGCAAAGTGAAGGCTCTCGCCAAGCAGTCCTTTCTTTACCGAATCTTAAAGGCGGTCGTGACTGGGTTGCTCAACCCAAGAGTGGTGGAGATAAAAAACTCCATGCCCGTGGCAGATTTTCTGAGGAAAGTTTGGGAAGCCAAGGTTCTGACTGCCTCTATGGCCAAGTACTTCGAGGGCGAGGGGTTATTGGCTACGCGGGCCAGGGAGGAGGCCATTGCCAATCTTCAGGAGCAACATTCAGTCGAGCTGTATGAGCTGGAGAAAAAACATGCTGAAGCTTTGAGAGTTCAGGAGGAGCAGAACCTGGCAACCGGTTAGCAGCTATCGACGATGTCACTTCAACTTAAGGACGCCTTATAGGCGGCCTTGCAGGCCCATATGGACATGGGGGATTCTTAGAGGGAGTTTGGCGCTTTGGGTGATCGCCTAGTTTAGGCTGAGGAAGAGAAGCATCACCTTGGGGCCAAGTTGAAGTTGTCGGAGGAGCACGAGGAGATGGCCGAGGTCGATATTGCTTGGTTGACCGATGAACGGGCCCAACTGAAGGCGTCCTACCTGAACTTGGAGGATGAAGTTGCAATGGCTAACACTGGGTGGGACAATGCTTTCGCCCAAATCCTTTTAGTTCTCCCCAAGGCTGACTGGTCATGGACGAGGATTGATGTTAGGGTCACTCCTAAGGGAGAGTTGGTCGCCGATGAGGAAGACGGTCTAGAGAAGCTCCTTGTTCGGGAAGGGATAATGGGGATCTTAATTTATGTATTTTGTTTTTTCTATACCTTTGTTGCTAATGATGTAACTGGTTGGATTAAATCCAACCTTTATATGAATGAGGAGTAGTTTTTTATCTTGCCTTGTCTAAGTTTATTTTTCGTCTTCATTAACCGGTACACAATAACAATAACTCACCATAAATTAATCAAAATAAAGGTTGGATATTCCTCAAGTGAAAATTGTCCCAATATCCATGAATGAACTTAAATAACAAAGCTGGATAATCCTTAAGTGATGATTGACCGAATCTCCATAATGATCTTGAATAACAAAATCGGAAAATCCTCAAGTGATCACTGCCCACAAATCCATGAATGAAATTGAATAACAAAACTGGATAATCCTTAAGTGATGACTGCCCAGAAATCCATGAATGAACTTGAATAACAAAACTGGATAATCCTTAAGTGATGATTGCCCGAAAATCCATAAATGAACTTGAATAACAAAATTGGATAATCCTTAAGTGATGCTTGCCCGAAAATCCATGAATGAACTTGAATAACAAAACTGGATAATCCTTAAGTGATGATTGCCCGAAAATCCATAAATGAACTTGAATAACAAAATTGGATAATCCTTAAGTGATGCTTGCCCGAAAATCCATGAATGAACTTGAATAACAAAACTGGATAATCCTTAAGTGACGTTGTTGTATAAAGGGGGACGGGCCCACGCCTTCGAGGGGTAAGTGATTGGAGACCAATGGGACTTGGTCTTCGCTTGGGTTTGATGTTCAGGCCACCGTCAAAGGGGGACGAGCCCATGCCTTTGAGGGGTGAATGATTAGAGACAAGGGGACTTGGTCCTTGCTTGGGTTTTAAGTTCAGGCTGTCGTCAAAGGGGGTCAGGTCCACGCCTTTGAGGGGTGAGTGATTGGAGACCAAGAGGACTTGGTCCTCACTTGGGTTTGATGTTCAGGCCGTCGTCAAAGGGGGACGACCTATGCCTTTGAAGGATGAATGATTTGAGACCAAGGGGACTTGGTCTTTGCTTGGGTTTTAAGTTCAGGCCACCGTCAATGGGGGATGTGCCGACGCCTTTGAGGGGTGAATTATTGGAGACCAAGGGGACTTGGTCCTTTCTTGGGTTTTAAGTTCAGCCTGCCGTTAAAGGGGGACGAGCCCATGCTTTTGAGGGGTGAATGGTTGGAGACCAAAGGGACTTTTTCCTCACTTGGGTTTAATGTTCCGGCCACCATCAAAGGGGGATGAGCCCACGCCTTTTAGAGGTGAATGATTGGGGACCAAGGGGACTTGGTCCTCGCTTGTGTTTTATGTTTAGTCTGCCATCGAAGGGGGACGAGCCCACGCCTTTGAGGGGTGAATGATTGGGGACCAAGGATTCACTCAAACAAAAGGCATAGACTATTTTGAGACATATAGTGATCCTTTTGTTCTTAGTAATCATGATCAGACCCCTTAATCCTACTCTCACATATAATTATCCAACACCTGTTGCACCTTCTAATAATCATTCTCTCACAGATGATTATCCAACACCTGTCATATCTTTTGATAATCATTCTTCTCATAGATGATTATACAACATCTATTTCTCTAGAAAGTCCACAAAAGTTAAAACCGGACCTAAGTACTTAGAAAATTATCATTGCACATTAGCCTCTAGTTCTCTTACACATACAACCAATGTCAGACATCCTTTGTCTCATAGTGTCTCTTATGATCACTTGTCACTTAGTCATAAACATTTATCTCTTGTCATCTCTTCCTATGAGGAACCAACACATTATAGTGATGTTGTTAAGCATGACTATTGGAGACAAGCCATTAATCATGAGTTGACTACTTTGGAGAAAAATGGTATTGGATCTTGACTTCTCTGCCATATGACAAGAGAACAATAGGTTGTAAATGTATATTCAAAGTCAAGCACAAAGTAGATGGGTCTTTTGAGAGACATAAGGCTAGACTTGTTGCAAAAGGGTTCACTCAAACAAAAGGCATAGACTATTTTGAGACATTCAGTCCTGTGGTGAAAATGACAACCATCAGGGTTATATTGTCTTTAGCCTCCATCGACCAATGGAACTTACATCAGTTAGATGTGAATACAACATTTTTACATGGTGATTTACATGAGGAAGTATATATGAAAGTTCCCATGGTTTGAAAGTCTTGGATTCTACTCTAGTTTGCAAATTAGATAAATCCTTGTATGGGCTCAAACAAGCTAGTAGATAGTGGCATGCCAAGCTCATTGGTGTGTTGATTCAATATGGGTATTCTAGATCAACAACAGATCACTCTCTTTATTAAGTTTCACTCTCATCATTTCACTGCAATCCTTTTCTATGTGGATGATTTGGTGCTCACTAGCAATGATATGAAGAAATCAATCATATCAAATCACTTCTAGATTCTAAATTCAGTATCAAAGATCTTGACAAGCTTAAATTTTTCTTAGGCATGGAAATTACTAGGAGTTCTAAAGGCATTCATTTGTACCAAAGGAAGTACACTTTGGATATGCTTCAAGAGTCTTGTATGTTGGCTGCTAAGCCATGTTCCACTCTAATGGAGTATAATGGCAAATTGATTCATTCCCAATCAGGTACTCCTTTATCATATCTTTGCTCCTATAGAAGGTTGATGGGCAAACTACTTTATCTGACCCATACCAGACAAAATTTGTTCTTTACTGTGGGCCACCTCAGTCAATTCCTCTCTAAGCCTATTGATCAACATCTCACAACAAGCATGAGAATGCTAAGATATGTTAAAGGATTTACCAGCCATGGTATTTTCTTTCCCTTTGCTAGCAGTCTAGGCATCAAAGGCTATACTGATTCTGTTTGGGCAACCTGTATTAACACCATAAAATATGTTTATGGGTATTGCTTCTTCTTGGGCCAATCACTTATTCCTTGGAAAAGCAAGAAACAACAAACAATTTCTAGATCTTATGCTGAGGTGGAATATAGAGCCATGGCCTTGGCATCAGTTGAAGCTTAATGGTTGATATGCCTTTTACAAGAACTTAGTGTTTCTCATCCTCATCGTGGGCAATTATTCTGTGACTACCAATTTACAATGCATAGAGCTACCAATCCAGTTTTCCATGAGAATAAAGCACATTGATGTAGATTGTCACTCAATTAGAGAGAGAATTCGATCCAAGCTTTTACACCTTCTACCTATCTCTACATCTTCTCAAGTTGCTAACATTTTCACCAAACTATTATCTCCCCAACTCTTCCTCAAGCTTCATTCCAAGCTAGGCATGCTCAATATACGCATGTCTGCTTGAAGGGGGTTGTTAACTACATCTAATTATTCCATGACTCACACTAACTCAGATTGATGATGATGATAGAGGGCTTGCTACCATCAAGTCTTCATAATATCTTGCCTAAGTTACTTAGAGTAGATGATCTGATGATTCTTTCTAACTTTTAGATATTTTTACTTTGCCTTTTTATTATTAGAATCTGTTAGTTAAGTTAGTTTTGCAGTTATTCAACTAACTTACTTTATAAGGCAATATCTCTTGTAATTGATATAAGTTAATCAATTCATTCATTTTTCACTCCTAAATTTTCTCTCTAGAAACAAATTGCTGTTTCTCTTCTTGTGTTCGTCATTCATGGATTCCATTCATTTTCTCTTACTGATTTCCATTGGTGAAGAGCTTGATGGAGCTTGTTGATTTTCACACATACACAACTCCCTTTATATATGTAATATATATTGTATTATATAATTAATATTATCCAATTATTCAATTGAATTATAGAGTCCACTAAGCCACCTCATTTTGTACAACTCAAATAACTCTTGACTCCAATTATATAAGTTATAAAAAAATCATAAAATATGGCTAACAAGTTACATTACATTTTTATAATTTCATTAATATTTATTTTTAATATTCAATTTGAGGCCTATAATTATTTTAATAAGGCTCATAAAAATTCTTGCAATAATTGTTTTGCTATACAGCTAATGTTTATAATTCACTTTATTTTTCCTTCTCTAATCACAAAACTCTAATGTAGTAACAATTATAATAAAGCTAACGTAATTCTATGCAACAAAAAAGGCAAGTGATATTCAATTTGAGTGAAAAAGCGTGTTAGCCAACGGCGTTCTTATTTTTTTTTTGCCTAATCAAGTTCGCATATTAAACTTTTTGCCTAATTTTATATTAATTTTAGATAATAAGTAACAGATATCAATGAAAACAATTATTTATTCAAAATCAAATACATGTATATTTATTTATACCATATGACTAAAAAGTTAAAGGCTCAATTTCTGGAAATAATCATATATCCTAAGATTAATTTCTTGCATGTAAAGTAAGGGAATACTCTTCATTAAATAAAAAAACAAAATAATAAATGTATAAATATATTGCTGGATAATGTAAAAGTTGTAATAGTGACGTGAATTGCGAAGGTTCTAGCATCTTGCATGCAGCATCAACACCCAGTATTTGTGCCGTGGCATCTTTGCTTTATACTTTACCATACAATTGGTGTGGCATAGCCATGTGTCCACTTTCTTCACTTCGTGCTCCTCATAGGTGTCCTCTTTAATGGGGTAAGGTGAAGATGAAGAAGATGATGATAGTAATATGTCAGATCAAATTATCTAATGTAAATTATAACTAATTCTTTTAGGTTGTGTCTAGTAAAAAATAGAACCTTGATTTTTGATTTTATACAATACATAAAGATTTATCATATTTTTAGATTTTGTAGACTAACTTCTTATTGGTTCACCTGGAAAAATGTTTTGATTGATAAAAAACTTTCCACAAAATTTATTGTTATATCGACAACTCCTTGTTGAAAATCCTATATAACATAATTTAAACTAAAACCAGCTTTGATTTTCAGTTTTATTAGACTGCTTTTTTGGTTTTGTTTTGATTAACTTTAAGCTTTATTTAATTGGTTTATGATATTGTTTTGAATGAATTTAGATTGTGATCCTATACCCTCCCAATTGATGTGGTGTAAAGATAGAAAAATAAGTATATAATGATAATGTATATAAGAGTTTTATATATTATTAATTCATTATCCACCATTTATTTTAATTATTATTAACTCTTCAAAAAATAATATAAATAAATAGTGTATAATATACTAATTATATATAAATTTTTACACTTATCCTCCCCACAAAAATGCTGACTAAGCCAGGAATCTCTTTGTGCAACCACCAGTTATATACACCAACTTTGGAAGCAAGAACTTACGGTGTAAAATGATTCAACCATAACAATCAAATCTTAATTTTATTTAGTTAGGTCGGTATACTGGAACTTGTGTTACAATATGATGAAGGAAAAAATTCGAAAAACTGCATCGAGATTGTGGTTATTAAGTACTGTGAGAAGAAATAAAAGAACTTTGGAAAATTTTAGTAGAAAAAATGGCTGTTAAAAATGAAACGTAATTGACAACTCCAGATTCTTTAAACTCTTCAAGATTGCTGAATGATTGAAGTAAAAATTGATTTCATAAAACTAGTTTGCTGCAAGAGGAGCTTCTTCTCAGGAATTGTTAAATTAAAGGAGTGCTACTTAATTTCCAGGGCTCAATTTTACACATCTAATTATATAAAGACCACCTGAAAACTTGTATTACAGCACAACCTTAGTTTCACAAGGTGAGATTAAAAAAATAGATCTGATGATATAATGTTCTATCATATATTAGGTCTATTAATAAAACGTTAATCTCTAAATATCTAATAATTGTTTTAGATATGGTTTTTCTTATCGTTCATTTGTCTCTATACATTGAACCAACCTTCATTTACTCTATTTTCATTATTGAGACTTTTAATACTCTTTGTCATACAAGCCTAAATCACCTAAGACACAATTACCATATTTTCTATAATATGAATTATCTCAACTTTATCCTTAATTCATTCCTTTCAAATCCTATGTGAAAGAAGCTTGTAAAATAAAAATAAAAGGACTAGAAGATTGGTTTATATAGTCTCATTCCCTTGTTGCTTTTATTCTATCTTATCTTTCTCCACAATTCAAAGACATGACCATTGCTATCAGCTTCATCTTTGCTAGTAATCTTTAATATGACCTTGATCATTGCTGGGCAGCTATCTCAAATTCATGGAACTTTAACAACCCTCTATGTGGTGTATAGTTCAGTTGAGAATAGTATTGTCCATGGTGGATGACTGCCCATGGTGGTTGTCAAAATTCTACTATCATCGCATTGCAAATGACATTGCAAGAAAATAGCGGTCATCGTCATGACGGTTGACAAAAAATAATTAAAAATATATAGCATAATAGAAAAAATAAAATAATAATACAATAAAACAACAATCAAATAATAACATAAAGTTTAGTGAAAGTCATTAAGTATCAATTTCTCATAACTTCGTAAGGTCACTAGAAAATTAAAGTTAGGGATACTAAAATGTGTAGATGAAGATTTTTCACAACTTTAAGATGTAAGAGTATAGTGCAGCGAAAATAGAAGTTGCAGAAAATCAAAGTACAAAAATAAAAGTAAATGGCAGAAATACACCAATTTTTATATTGGTTCACATTTTTGTCCACTTGAAGGCTATGTCGAGTTCTCTTGCCACACAAGAGGTTTTAATGATTTGATGAGTTGTAATTACAAATCTCACTCCGAGATTATGAATACAATATACACACCACAATCTCACCACTTAGAAGAACACCTCTTCTAAGTTTCACTCTTCCATTTTTTACCACACCCTATGTTGAACAGTTTACAACAACTTTACAAAAGATTGAAGAATATGACTAGGACAAAGATTGCATAGATGATATGATAATTTTGATCTTGCAATATTATAATATTTCACTATGAATAATACACAATGCTAAAGTGTTTTAGTATATGAAAACTTAGAATAACACTTGAATGTAGCTTCAGAAAAATTCTGAAAGTTTAATATCAAAGTTGCAAGAACAAAGTGTATGAAAGATTATGTGAAATTTGTTCCCAAAATGAGTGTGCGAATTAGGGAGTCTAAGTGCCTTTAAATAAGTTTCTAACCAACCATCATACCCTTAAGTGAAGGTAGAAGCCAATAGGAATGAAACCTATTCGTTCTCATGAAAGTTGTTCAGTTTGGATTTGAAAATTTGGTGTAATAGCTCTTAGTAACCGATTACTTCACTGGATAACAGATTAATCAAACATTCTATCCAAATGAGTAATCGGTTATTCAAATTGAGTAATTGACTATTCTATGTTAAAATTGATGGGCAATCTATTACTTCATTTTGGGTAACCTATTACTAAGTCCTAGTAACCTATTACACAGTTCAAGTAATTTGTTACTCAAGTCTAGTAACCCGTTACTCAGGTCAAGTAATCCGTTACTTAGCTTTTTTAAAATAAATTTCATTTGTTTCTAAGTTTCAATATGATTGCAAAAGTTTTTTCACTTGAGCGTTATGACTAAACATAATCAAAATACTTAGGGTTAGTTTGGGAGTTGACTTTTGGAGGGGAAGGAAGGGAAAGGGAAGGCTTGAGAGCCATGAAATACACTTGTGAGATGACTCCCAAGCCTTCCCTTTCCCTTCCTTCCCCTCCAAAAACCAACTCCCAAACTAACCCTTAGGATAAACGTACCTACCTTAGAAGACTATATAAATCTTGATCTTGAAAACTTGTCTTCTTAAGTCTTCAAGGTCTTCTTCATTTTTCTTCTTTTTTGTGATTTTGGTGTCTTCATAAAAATCGTGCCATGGTCAGAAACAAGATCTACTTCACAATTTCCCCCCTTTTGATGATGACAAACCATGATCTTCTTGACAATTTTGAAATTTTATGATTCAACATACATGAGTTGATAAAGACTTGTAGGCTTCTCTATGCTCTTTATATGCTCCTCCTATCTTGTATGCTCCCCTTTATTTTTGAATAATTGCCTGAAAATGTTATCTAGAAAATAGAAAACTCCATCGTTTCTCCCCTTTTAACTTCATCAGAAAAAAGGAAAAATAATTTTCCAAAGGTACAACAATATATATAGAAATGGTATAAGATATATATAAGACTTAGAATAAGCCAATATCAGATAAAATTATATGAACGATAGAATATATGCTATAAGAAGATGGAATCAAGAGAAGCAACATAGCATATCAACATTAAACATAAATAGGTTTATACAAAACATGGTTTAGTCAAGTACAAATATTAGAACCAATATACAAATACATAGACTTTTAAACATAAAAAAGAGAAACAACAAAGCAACAAATTCAAGATAACAACCCTAAGACTCCGACTCGTCACTATCATCATCAATATCCATATAATCCAATTGATTAGATAATCTCCTAAGTTTAGCTTGGACTTGTTGGTTTTGAACATAAAGGGCACCTATTCTTGTAGTGATGAATCCTCGAAGTGAGACCAACTCATCCATGATCATCTGATTGGTAAGCATGGCAGAAGATGAGGATGACTCGACATGGACTAGAGAGGGTTAAGATTCAGGAAGGTCAGTAGAGGGGTTATCCATTGGGGCAGTCAGTTGATTGTCCCGATGTTTGAAAAATAGATATGTTGGGTCTCTAAAGAAGCCCATCTTGTAGATCACATCCACATCAATCTTGTTGTCTCTAGAATCAAGTTTAATGATAGATTCCCTGGTAGTGGAAATATCAAAGTGCTTAGTATGGCAATTATGCTGATAATATAAGGCAATGAGCTGTGTTTTCCTCTAAATGACCACACATGTCACATTATCATAAGAGCCTAGTTTATGGAAAGATTGTTTTTAATAGCATACATAAGTTGTAGTTCAATATCATTAATTTGTGAATAATTTTAAAATTTAGGAACTACAATGTTGCTAATAAAATAAGGCAACAAACGATCATCTAAATTGAGATTTCCAATAGAGAGGATATCTCAAATTTTTATTGATTAAGCCACTACATTGTGGTTTTGAATTTCTATTTGCCTTTGAGGAAATCTATACATAGAATAATATAATTTCTTCCTATGATACTCCTCCTATGAACACTGAAGTCCAAAGCCAACTTCGACACCTATGCATGTAATGTTAAAGCAAAATGAACTGAAGGTTCTCAAGTCCATGAACAGAACTCGACAAGATTTTGCTGCCTAAGGAGTATGGGAAAATGAAAACAATCTAATTCAAAAGAGTATAACTTACCATACTTAGGAGCAACTAATGGTATCCCAAGGAAATACTCTGTGAGCATAGTGTGTTTCTCTTCTTTTGCAAGAAATCACGCCAGATCCAACGGATTAGCCTAAGAAGAAGTTGGTTGACTCCTTTGAGAAGCATTATAGCGTTGATTCTTGGTTCTAGATGAAGAAGCCATGAAAATGAAGCTCTGGAAATTTTAGGTTTTGGAAGTTTTGAAATTGGGGTTTTTTATTGGGTGTTCTAAACTTGAAAAAGATGGTTGGAATGTGTTTAGAATAAAAATGTGATAAGAATAGCCACAAATTTCACGAAAATGAGAAAGAAATGAGATTTCTAGAGGTGGAGTGGGGTTTCCACGAGTTTTAGGTTGAAGAAGAAGATGGAATGTCTGAAAAATCGAAAAGACATATTTAAATATGCAGAGTAATCAATTGTTCACTGAATAAAAAACCATTTTTTTCATAAATTCAACACATGTAATAGGTCACTCTTTATAGTCTCATCTAGTAATCGGTTACTCACCTAGAGTAATAGGTTACTGTCCTTAGATATTGAATCATTCTGGCATCCCAATGCATCGTGATCAGTTACTCTACCAAGTAATCAATTATTTCACCCAAATCATGAAGAAATGAAGTATTTAAACACATAAGAGAAGAAATAGGCTTGCAATAATCATCATAAAGCAAACATGTATGAATTTAAGCATGTTAAGACACGTGAGTTTCATCTAAAATGCATAATTCTCTTCTAATTTTGTAAAAAGTTTTTTTTACTAAAGCCTTAGTGAATATGTCTGCAAGTTGGTCATGAGTACCAACAAACTCTAAGAATACATATTTCTTTATAACATGATCCTCAAGATGTGGTGTCTTATATCAATGTGTTTGGTTCTAGAATGCATTATTGGATTATTTCTGAGGTTTATAGCACTAGTATTATCGCATTTCAAAGGAATGCATCCTAAGCCCAAACTATAATCACGCAATTGTTGCTTGAGCCCCAACACTTGGGTACAACAACTACCTATACTACAATGTACTCCACATCAGCAGTACTAAGAGAAACACATGCCTATTTCTTGCATGACCATAAGACTAAAGCATTTCCTAAGATATCGCAAGTACCACTAGTACATTTCCTCGCAGTTTTGCAACCAACAAAATCTGAATCTGAATAACCAATCAAGTCTAACACACTTCCTTTAGGATACTATAGCCCAACATTTGACTCTTTGGGTTTAGATTGATATCGTGCATACAAATAGACACTAAACATAATATGAGGTCTATAGGGAGTAAGATAAAGAAGAGAATCAATCATACCTTGATACCTGGTTATATTTATTCATTTACTAGCCTCATCAATATCGATATATGTGTTCGATTCCATAGGAGTGGTAATCTCTTTGCATCCATTCATTTCAAATCTTTTAAGCAAATCCTTGCAATATTTGGACTGGCTGGCAAAGATATCATCCTCCATTTGCTTGATATGAAGTTCAAGAAAGTAATTCAACTTTCCCATCATGGACATCTCGAATTCACCTTGCATCAACTTATCAATCTCGCTACAAAATTCATCGTTAGTGTAACAAAAGATAATATCATTCATATAAATTTGTACAAGCACAATATGATGATTTATTTTCTTTATAGAAAGTGTAATGTTAACCTTGCCTTTTACAAAACCTTTTTCACTTAAAAATTTTGTTAAACGGTCGTACCAGGCTCCAAGAACTTGAAGTAAGCGTAAGTATAAGATGACAAACTAAGAGGGGAGGGGGTGAATTAGTTTTTTGTGCAAAGTGATATTTTCCCAACTTTAAAATGTGATGGTATATTGCAGCGAAATACTTGTAGAAAATAAACTAAGTACAAAATTTTTAAAAGTAAAGAGTAGAGATAGACCATGGTTTTATACTAGTTCACCTTCTTGTCCATTCAAAGGCTACATCCAGTCCTATTGCCACACAAGTGGTTTTACTAATTTGACGAGTTGTAATTACAAATCTTACCCAGATATTCTAAGTACAATAATACACACTCACCACAATCTCACTACTTAGAAGAGCACATCTTCTAAGTTTTACTCTTTCACTTTCCACCACACCATATGGCGAAAAGTTTACAACAATTTACAAGAATGAAGAATATTACTAGGGCAAAGATTACCTAGAAGATATAACAATTCTAGACTTGCAATCCTTATAATCTTTCACTATAAGCAATATAAATGCTCGAGTGTTTAGAGTATGAAAAATTAGAGAAAAACACTTGAATAAAACTTGAGATAAATTTTGAAAGTTAAAATTCAAAGTTGAAAGAACAAAGTGTATGAAAGATGATGTGAAAATTGTTGTAAAAATTATATGAAACTATTTCGAATTAGGTATCGGTCGGAATGAAACTCATTCGTTTTGGATGAAAGCTGTTTAGTTTGGATTTGAAAATATGGTGTAACAACTCTCAGTAATCAATTATCTCACTGGGTAATTGATTACTCAAACGTTCTGTCCAAATAAGTAACCGGTTACTGCCATTTAGTATTCGATTACTCTATGTTAAAATTGTTGGGTAACCTATTACTTAGTTTGGGTAACTTCTTACTCAGTCTCAATAACCTTTACTCAGTTCTAGTAACCTATTACTCAGGTCCAGTAATATGTTACTCAGGTCAAATAACCTGTCACTTAACCTTTTGAAAATAAAGTTTATTTGATTCTTAGTTTCAATATGATTTCGAAAAGGTTTTTCACTTGAGCATTATGACTAAACATAATTAAAAGACTTCATATAGAAGTACCTATCTTTGAAGACTATATAAATATTGATCTTGAAAGCTTGTCTTCTATGTCTCCAGGGTTTTCTTCTACTTCTTTTTGGTGATTTTTGTATCTTCATCAAAATCGTGCCAAGGCAGGAACAAAATCCACTTTACAATTTTTTACCGCCTAGTATTCATTCTAGTCTCCCCAATCCCTTAAGCCCTACAAATAACATATCATTCAAAACCATCATCGTCATGAAAAACTATCTCATTTGCACCTTCATCATCATAACCATCCATTTCTCCAACAAGCCATTTATTGAATTATCAATGTCATTGAGGAATATTGTGTCAACTTCATTTTGGGTCCCATAGGGCTCTATATCTCACCTAGACGGATGGTGAATAGGTGATACGGTACACAATTACCGTTACTCAATAAACAGATAAATTATACAAATTCACACATTGTTTAATCGATTAACACAAGCTATAATCGATTAAATAGTTCTGTAGATAATCAATTAACTAAACAACCTAATTGATTATTAAGTTCATGTTCTATGAAAAATAGTGTTCTTTGATTTCCAAGATTACCAAGATTCAACTAAACTTAAATTCATTTCTTTTAGATGATGAAGAATAGTAGATGCACAAAACTGAATATGCAAATAACTCAGAATAATAAGCATGTCAAGTTAAGCAAATCAAGTAATACAGAAATGCAAAGAGTTAATGGTTGAAAACAATGAGACACAACTTTTATCCTGGTTCGTTTGCGGGTCCACTTACAAACTAAATCTAGGCCTCCCCTTCAGATCTTGGGATATTTTTCTTCACTATGGAATTTATATGTTTTTTTACAAACAAACTTCCAATACAACACACAATACACTCTTTCTTGGAACTTTTGAGCCTCTCACTTCGGTTTGACTACTCAGCTCGCTTACTTGGATAATCTCACCTTTCACGACTCTAGCCCTAGCCTCAGTTTTGCTCACACCCAGACCTCTTGCTCTTGTGAAGACACTTACCTAACCACAACTAGGGTTTTCCCGAACCAATTATCTTTCAATGGTGATACTAATCACACGAAGAGAATATGTTGTTGCCTTGTCTAAAATCTTTCAATTTATTGGTGCACCTAAATGTGCAGAATAATCACTCTTCTAAAATATTAGAACTCCTTTACAAATCTCACAATCAAAATACAGAAAACGTGAGAAGCAAGGTTTCTTTTTACAAAAGATTTGACAACAAATTTCTCTGGGGAACTTTCTGAAGATTCTCCCTTTTCTCTATTTCAAAAGAACACTTTGAAAATCTCTCTAAATATATGAAAGTCAAAGAACAATGATTTTCAGAACAATATAAAAAATCAAATTTTCGCGTATGTGTTCTAACTCTATGAAAATATGTTCATGTATGTTCTGATGCAATATGAAAAAGTTGGGTTGATATACATTTCTGTTTTTAGCTGCAGTTAATCGATTATCACTAAATTTAATCGATTAACGAATCTTTAAAATACCAGAAACTAGAAATTGCAATAACCCTTAATCGATTAAACCCATACTTAATCGATTAACGAATTCCCAAGAATTTAGTGCTTAATCGATTAAAATATCTCTTAATCGTTTACTAGTTTTACAAAGAGATAGTTCAATATGTTATGAACCTCCTACATGATTTGTAAAAGTATGATGCATGACTTTGAATGATGTATGGTTTAAAACTCTTTTTAAATCCATCCAAAATCGTACAGTCATATAGGTATGCATGTGTATGTAAGTCATGTATGTATGCATCTAAGTCTCATTTTAGTTATGATTGATTTTAGCTTGTGATACTTCCATACGGTTCATCCTAGCCTATACTCTTTCTAAGCAAACATCTTAAGACCTAATAAAGATATAAAAACACTTAACATCTAGATCTTCTTGAATGCTTTATCTTGTATGAATCTTGAGTCTTGACTTTGTTGTTGACTTTGTTTTTTGTTTGTTCATCCCTTCAAGCTTGTCGTGGATATACAATCCTTGTTGTCGATCTTTGTATTTATGAAACTCTGTCTTTCATCAATCTTTTTCTTCATCAAAATCTATGTGATGCATGCTTGCATACACAATCTACTCATTCATGTATGCTTTCATCTTCAATCTCACCCTTTTTGATGATGACAAACACTTGTTAGATCTGACAACTCTTTTTTGGATCCGCTTGATGATAATCAACTATATTTTTCAATTTCCTTGTTGTAAGTTGATATATATGCATTTATCCCTCTTGCTCCCCTTCAATTTTAGCATTGGGTGATTTATAATTTTCTTGCGGAAGCCTCAACTTTTTCTCTTCTTGCAACTCCTGCAAAACATAAACAACAACTTTTCTCCCCCTTTTGGCATGATAAAAAACAATGTGATATATGAAAGCTTATTGCTAAAAGAAAGGAAAACAATGCAATTTCTATTGTTGTTAATCTATTATATTTCTACTTAATCAATTAAGTATAATTCAATTTTACATAGAATTGCATTTTATATGACAGTTAATCGATTATGCCCGATTTTAATCGATTAATACTATCGATATGACAAAATATAATGCATATTACATGCTGATTGCATAATGTTTTGTAACTTGATATCCACTAGGTTTTATACAGATTGCGCACGATAAGATCAATGCAATATATTTAAAACAACTAAGTATTCATTTATTCATTGATCAAACGATTACAAGAGTAAGATACCAAGTACATGATTCAAGTGAAAGCTCAAAAATAAAATTATAGCATGTCATGCGTGTATAATTCAGTTTTAAGGCACAAAACAAACTAACAAGTTTGAGATTACAACACAACGACCAAAAAATGACATAGACCATAACTCCTAAAACATAACCTAACTAGGACACACTAGTCGTCCTAAGCTAGACTAACTAGGAGGTGGTTGTAGAAAGCCACCGAAGGTTCTAAATAGAAAGTGAAGCTGCTCGAAACGAGTTTGGTTATCTTCTTCTTATTTATGAAACTCCGCTATGAGCCTATCCTCTGTGGATTACATTCTCGAATCAATTCGCTCATTCAGGTGTTGTTCCTAAAAGTGCAAAGAGTCAAGACTTGCATATTTGAAGTTGATCTTGGTTTTGATGAAGAAATGGACATACAAGAAAGCTTGAAGATCTTGCAACAAACAACAAGCCGAAGATTGAAAGGTCATATCTATAGACTTAGGGCTTTGTAATTTTACTTTACTAGAAGTCTTAAGATAATTGCCTTAGATCAAGTCTAGGTTAGGTAAACCTAGGTGGGAGTCTCACAAGAACTTAAAATGAACATGACTAAAATTGAGGCATAACATCTAGAAATTATATGATAATAAGCTCATGCATCTAAGTACATGGTTTTGTGCATTAAAGGTATAACATATTTGAAAAACATGTATTGAATGATCAAATGTCATATAGGTAGTTTACCATTCATCAAGAAACTAAAGTTTATACAGGATAATCGATTATGTGTTGTATATAATCGATTATCAGAATTATAATAGCTAACCAATCTGATCTCTTGGTGCGTTAATCGATTAAATCATTGGTTAATCGATTAAGGCATAACACAAAAGTAGTTTTTAACAACTCGTTAATCGATTAAGACACAATATAATAGATTAATGACAACATCAGTGTGGTTTCTATAAAGGCTATAATTCTGGCCCATGTGGCATAACTCGAAAATAATTTGAACATTCATTTTTATAGATTGCATTAGAGTGAAAAATTGCATTAAGAGAGCTTAGAGAGTGATAGCATTATGAATAGAGGTTAGATATTCATATCATTGCATATATCTCTACGTTTTTCAATGCATTGCATTCTTGCCTAAGTTTCTTGATTTCTTAAAGAGTGAAGGGAGGAAAATCGTTTTCTGAAAAATTTGCAAATCTTTATACGAAAACCCTTTACATTAATTCTCATTTAGATTAGGTTCTTGTGGGTTTTTCTTCTTAGAGTTTAGATTGAGTTTAATCTTTGTATCCAAGTATTAAGTACTCAAGACAACTCATCAAAAACAATGATGAATAAGGAAGATGATCTCTTGGCGAGTAGTTTAACCTCAAGAGAGATCTTGACAATCTTCACAAAGTCTAGGAGGTCTTGGTTCGAGCGATACCTAGGCTAGGGCCGAATCGCGAAAGGATAGGAGATCCATGTTGGCGAGTTAAATAGGTCAAACCAAGGTTGTTAAGCTCATAGGTTCCAAGAAAAAAGCGACTTAGTTTAGTTGTCATTGGAAGTGTGTGTGTACATATATACCAATTTCAATAGTGAAGAAAAATCTCCCAAGATTAGAAGGGAAAACCTAGATGTAGTTTGCAGTGGACCACAAATGAACCAAGATAAAAATTCCTTGTGCACAATTTTCTATCCCTTATCTCCTTTACTTTCAATGTTTACTTTGTTGTTAATTGATTAATTCTGAGTTGCCTGTTGTAACCTATGTTGTTATCATTCTGTAACTTCTTTAATCAATTGATTGTATAGAGATTGGTAATCTATAACTTGATGTGCAAGAAATCTTAAAATCTAGAAGTGCAAGATTTAGAATAATCGATTATCCACAAGCATAATGGATTAAATCCAAGTATTGGTTAATCGATTAAAACCAAGCTTAATCGATTAAGTGTAGCAGTTTTCAGTTCTGCGCAAAATATCGGAAAAGCGGAATAAGTAATCCGCTACACCTATTCCACCTCCCTTCTAGGTGTCTTCTGACCTGCTGGTACCCAATAGTTCCATGGCATCCAGATGAGCCAAACCAAATGGATGTCCATGAGGCATATTAGAAGCCCCATCATTTTGTTGGTCTTAGTTTAGCTGACCTTGCTTGCCACCTTCTTCCTCATTAGGTATATCCAAATTTACAGTAGTCTTATCGTTCTCTTGATACATCCATTCACCTCCATATTTGTAAATGCTTATCTTGTGAATGAGATTCTCATGGACCATATGCTCTCTGGGATTCACAACAATTATCTCCATACCAGATGTGTTGATCCTGATGTGATCAATGACACAGGTGATAAATATCCCATATGTTAGAAGTCTTGAGGAAGATGATGCAATGACATACATGACCTTCAAAATATCATCAAGCCAACTTATCATAATACCTTCCTTAATAGAAAAAATTAACATCAAAGCATTGACAGTTGGTTGCACGTGATTTGTATTGCGCTAAACCAGAATGTAAGCGATCAAGTAGTGTAGCAGCCTATTCTCCACGGTTAATGAGCCAACTTTAGTAAGCTCACCTTGGACAAAATAATTCGATCCTTTCAAGCCTGACTTGTACATTTTTGTGGATTTGTACGCATTCCATTTTTCGTTGTTACAGTCACCAAGAGATCCACCATCACACGCCAAGCCTCCAACAACCATAAACAATTCATCATTTAATAATATCAACTTCCCTTGCACTATACTTCGATAACTACCCTCCTTATATTGAAAATTAGCGTAGAATTCCTGAACTAGAGAAGGGTATATACTGCCATTTAGTTCCAGAAACTGCATAACCCCTTGTACCTCCAATTCATGCGGGAATTGAAATCCCTGCTCCACCATCCATGCTATGTCGGCATACCAAATGTATGTTAGTTTTTGGCTGACAAACCTCGCCATCCTTTCTGCTTGAAGAACATGATCATTGAATGGGTCCAAACCCAAGGATGGATTCTGCCCAACATTTGAAGAAGACCCTCCAACATTCAAATTCTCGTACGTCCCAGATGAAGAATAAAATTGTTCATTCCAGTGGTATGTTTCACTCTCTTGGGTCTGCGAATGGATAATAGATTGGATAGAGAAACCAAAATTACGTTTAGAAAGGGGTAACTTAGGTTACTCAATTTGAATGGATAGATGAAGGGAAGAAAAGAAATATGGTCACTCTTGTTTTTAGTTTAGGAACATGACTCGTTCATTCACTTGCTCATGAACTTGCAGCTTCGCAAGAAGTGACTAGGGGGAAGCTGTTGTAGAAAGAAGCTTTGCCCTTTGTATAGAGTTATGAACTGACTAAATGACTACCGGAATGCTATCTAAGCTAATAAATAGTATTACTTCCTTCACTTCAATCAAAGCAATAAGTTTTTTTAAGGGTTTTTATCCCTCCTAATTAGAACCCATTGAGGGGGGCCTCAACCCGAGAAGGGGAGAGTGGCAGAGTGGTCAAAAGCTACATACTATAAATATGTTGAAGTTTTTCTATGTAGGTTTGAATCTGCCTCTCCCACTTGTTCTAGACTTCAGAGAAGAGAAAGGAGGCATTCATCAGCACAAGAAGGCCGACCGAGCGAAGCTCTTTATTTTTTGTCATGTCGTGAAGTTAAATTGTATCATATGTTAGTTAGAGAGGTTGGCGAACTACTATTATCTATAGATTCCCCAGATATATCCAATCCCAGTGAGAATAGAAGCAAGTCGCTTCCATTGTAGTCGTTGTAGTCTTTTAGCTTATGTAGTGGTCAGACTTCCTACACGCACGCGCCCGCTAGAATGCCTCCTTGGTTCTGGGTCAAGCCAAGCCGATACATATGATAGGTGAAGGAAAGACCCCCATTTATTTCATAGTTCCTGGGGAACACAAGTTTGATCGAGGATTGGATAGGAGAGATGGAATGGAAGAAAAGGCTCAGGATGGATTTAGGAGACTTTGTGCGAGCCGTATGCTATGAGAGTCGCACGTACGGTAACAAGGGGGGTTCGCATCTATACGTGTAGTGTGGTGGTTGGGCCTACCCACCCTATTTGTTCCATGATATATAGGTCTACTAGAGCTACCACTTCAATCAATTAGCCAAGATTTTGACCGAATACGAAATAACTGGTGTTCGATCTAGTGGTCTTTTATGGGGATTCTATCTATCGCTGTAGGATTCCTATTCAAGATCATTGCAGTTCCTTTTCGGGCGGCTTTAGAACGGATGGCCGCCTATAGGTGGTAGGGTGGGTGGTACCACTCAGATTGTGGCAAATCTTCCTAACCGCGCGCAGGCCGGGCATAGAGCGCGTGAAACTCATCACTATCTCATAAGGGAATTGAGACCATAGCATGTTAAACGAAAGCGTCGCTTTCTCTATAGTCTTGTCACACAGCTGCTCTCCTAGAAGAGCCACTCGCTCTATAGTGTTGTCACACAAGATAAGCACACTACCAGCCAGCTGGCCAGGCGAATCGAAGTTCTCTTCCAGTTAACTGTCCACCAAGTCCAGTGCAAAAAACGAAGTAGAATCACGCAATGCATGCAGCTTTTGTGCTTCCTACCCGCGAGGAAAGAAGAGCGACACGATAAGGTTTAGTTCAGATTTGACTGTTTCCAGCATGGGAGCGGATTACCCAAAAAATCCCTAGGAACAATGAGAAAAAAAGATATCTCAGTAATGAAAAGTATAGGGGCTGTATTTGCAAGATCCAATGGTGAACAACTATCCAAAAGAAAAACCGCCTGGAAGTCTAAGGACCTTTAGTACCATACCCTACCCCTGAACTAGTAGCCTTTGCGCCAAGCCCTTGTCCTTTATCCATTCAAAAAACTCCTTCTTTGCTTAATAGAGTCTAAGACAAAGAAAAGGTAGGTTATTATGCCTACTTTACCTACTTGACGAAAGGGAACAAACTTTCTTTCATTTCCAGGTTTATGAATTGGATTCAGTCAGCGTCACTCCTTCCCTTTTATTATGTCATGATGCTTTGGTTATCGAGAAAGGCTTCCAATGGCGACCCTCTCGAGTTTCTGGCTCTTTCCTAGATTGAAGTAGCCTTTCTTATGTCGCCCTACCAAACTAAAGAAGTCACTCTCGAAAAGCTCACCCTGCTGAAGTACCAAAGGTGCATTCCGCACTGATCTGGTTACTTAGAAATAAATTGGTTTGCGCTTTGAAGTGATAAGGTCACAAAGAGGGAAGTATGGCTCCTATTGACTAATGTTTGGTTCTTCGGTTTCCTTTAGAATGAAAGTATCTATGAAGTCCCTACTACTTATATTGACTTTGTTTGATTCCAAAGGCGAACCCCAACTAGTCGTACGGGGTGAGGTGCTTGTGGTAAGTTGCCTTGGATATTTAATTCCTAAAAAAATGGCAAAGTCCGGTATTTGATGAAGATCTTTCTATCAATAGATAGGATTTAGTGTTCGATATAGGGGATAGGATCTGCTCTTTCTCTCTCAATTTTTTTAGAGAGAACAAATAAGATATAACGCTCTAAAAAAAATATGTATAAAGGATACATAGACATCTAAGGGGATGTCTATTCTATTCCTCTTTAGAATAGAGAAAAAAAAAGATAGATGAATGAGATAGCTTTTTTTCAGTGCAACATAGGAAAGTGCCCTCTTTTTGTCATCCCTACAGCTTTCCATATTTTGTATTGAACATGGCGTAGCTAGGATCTTAAAATCATGTTTGAGCATAGCTTATCCTATGTTCAAACCCACCCCCTCTTTGTTTAAAATTGAATAAGGCTGGAAAGAATGCCCACCAAGTTCAGATAAGGGAATGCTTCCTCCAACCATTAAAGGAAAGGCTCGACGAAGGGAGGGAGATGCAGCAGGGAAAGGTAATGACTTTCGGAGATCTATTTTTTTAATCGAAAACAAAGAAGGCCGAGGATGGCCTACGGTGCGTGTTATATGAAGAAAAGATGCTTTTTCGACCATGGTGATTGTCTGGCCCTCTCCTCGTTCCGCCCGCAGGCCTAATTGGACTTTGCCTGCTCTTTCTATCTTGGCCGAGGACAGCGCTAGCAACAACATAATGGAAGGGGTTCATGTAGTTGATGCATCTGCCCCCTTCCTAGTCAATGGGGCAACAGGTTCGACATCTACTAAAAAAGAGAGAATCCACTTGATATAACCATGCCTCTGCTAGGCAGCGTGTGGAATGGCCAACAACAGACCTTTTTGGATATATAATCCAAGTGGAGATAGAGTTATGGGAACAGTCATCTGATGGAAAACTACTTTCACATTCGGTTCATAGAGCACTTTCTTTTTCGTCGAGAATTCTTCGTTGCATTTCGTGTTAATTCCCCAGCGGCGAATAAAAAACTTTTATTTCCCTATTTATTCCATCTCTCGAGCCCCAAAGTCCATCTCTCGAGCCCCAAAGAAATCCTCCCTCCCCTTCGGACTCCATATCTCTTTTGACTCTATATATGTGGGCACCTGATATGTATGAGGGTTCACCCACCCCGATTACATTATTACTTTTTATTGTGCCTAAAATTTCAATTTTTGCTAATATTTCACATCTTTCTATTTATGGTTCCTATGGAGCTACATTGCAACAAATCTTATGTTTCTGTAGCATCGCTTCTATGATTTTAGGAGCTCTGGTCGCCATGGTCGAAACGAAAGTAAAAAGTCCTCTACCTCATAGTTCAATTGGACATGTAGGTTATATTCGTACTGGTTTCCCATGTGGAACCATAGAAGGAATTCAATCACTACTAATTGGTATATTAATTTATGCACTAATGACGACATATGCATTCGCCATAGTTTTAGAATTACGACAAACTCGTGTCAAATATATAGCAGATTTGGGCACTCTAGTAAAAACTAATCCTATTTTAGCTATTACCTTCTCCATTACCATGTTCTCATACGTAGGAATACCCCCGTTAGCTGCCTTTTGTAGCAAATTCTATTTGTTCTTCGCTACTTTGGGTTGTGAAGCTTACTTTCGAGCCCTAGTGGGAGTAGTGATTAACGTTATAGGTTGTTGGGCGGCCGGAAGGTTGCCACGAGTAAGTAAGTTTGGGGGACCGAAGGCAGTTCTCCATGCACCGGACACGTATCTTACCAAATCAGTTGCGACAGCGATGGGAATGCTTGCTATGAAAGATAGGGTCGATTTTGAGACATCATCCGTCTACTCAATATCCTTGTACGAGTCCACAATCACTACATGAGATGAACCTTGGTTTGGTAAATTTAAGTTGGCCTTAGGTGTAACTGAATCCCAGTTATTGCGCACATATACTGAGATTCTCCCTGCCGGTTGCTAGAATGACGCGAGTCAGGCCTCCATTCAAAAAGATAAAGGATGCAAACAAAAGTAAAAATAAGGGCTTACACATTCCCCATCTCATTGGGGCAGAAAACGAATCGACATATCGATGTGAGACAACCTTTTCTATTTTAGTTGGGAAAGAACGGCGAAGTTCATCCGAACCGTTCAATGAAGGATAAGAGGAGAGCAAAGCGCCAATGCGGAAGGGGCACAAAGACAAATAAGTGTGGAGGATAAGCATTCGAGCTCATTCCCTTCCCTTCCTGGGCCCAAAGTAGTGCAGTCTTTCCTGGCCAAATCAAGGATGTGGTGTTTTTTGCTACGCTACTTAACTATATAAATCCATCTTTTTAATATATATATAGAAAAATAGATACATCCATCTATCTTATCTGATTTATATTTTTAGATTTAAATTTGAGATATAAAAACGAATCGATTTCATTCAACGTGTGATTCAAAGAACTGCGCTTAGCCCCCCCCGCTCATGAAACGGCTCTGCTGCAATGGATGGCAGATGGTCCATGGTACCCAAAACACTGTAGTGGTCCAGTAGTCGAGAAGGGGCCTATAAGTGCCTAATACTAGACAACACTACACTTGACTCTACACATTTACAGAGCTAACCCATGTCCAGTCCCTGGCAGAGTTAAGGGGGCTTCCATCCTTATTCCCTATCCCCATCTTCGCCCAGACTAATGGGGCCTTACTATTCAGGGGGGAGAGTGGAGCCCCGAGAAGCACTATTGAGAGGAAGATCATTGAAAGGGCAGAGATGGAAGAGATCGAAGATGAGAATAAGAAGCAAGGTTGCCTTGATAATTTTGATAGAGAGGTATGGATAAAGTGGATAAAATAGACTCACATTTCCCATTTCCTAGTCGAAAAAGATGGGTTCCTTTTTCTTCTAGCATTTCTCATCGAACAAATACGAAAAAATAATCATATTTAAAACGTTCCTAACCCACCAACCCCTTCCTTCGTAGAGCCGTTTATTGTAAGTGATCTGAACCTGCTTGGAGCGAGTCTCCCATAGAGGCAAGTTAAGTTGGTGAGTCGTATGATGGGCAACTATCTCCTGCGGTTCGGAGAGGACTTAGCTCTTAGTTAGTACCCCCTTTCAGGGTTGACCTTTCACTCTATTTTATTATATATGCTTAGCGAAAAGAATTTTTTTTAATAGACCTAGGACATGGATTTTATATGAACCAATGGATCATGACAAGTCATTACTACTTGAAATCACTTCGTCTTTCATTACCTCATCCTTTCCATACCCCTCTCTCATGTTCTCAGTTACTCATCAAATGTCACTTAGTTCATATCTTTAAGTTCGATCATTGATAAGGTTCAATGAAAGGGTGGGCCATGGATAAAGAATCGATTCCAAAGCACAATGCTAGCAAGGGCCTCCAATTTTCTTTTCATTAAAGAAATTTCCATTCATTTAGTTAGCTCGTAGTCAGTCTTTACTTAACTTAAAATGAAAGAAAATGGACACCCTAACCAACAGACACACGAAGGTGAGCAATTGCTCGATTGTAAAGGAGAGGTATGAAATTGCTTACTTGTTAGTTGCAGTAAGGTTCGGATCGAGCAAAGATTTAGGTTAATTGTACCTCTCCCTATCGCGGCTATCTACTATCGCTTATGCTTACCTGACTTTACTGATCCCTATTATCAGACACATAGCCATTCATTCCTCTCCTTAGCTGTCGCGATCTTCGAATCACTCTCTTCAGTCGAGAGTTGTCGTGCCTTGAACAACTTGAGCTCATTCGATATCACAACAAATAGAAGAAGTTGCGGTTAATCGAACAGAAGATAAATAAGATATTTTATGCCTTAGCCCCTCTCTGTAATATCATAAATAGGAGGGAAAGACGATTCTTCTTGGCTGGCAACCCTGCCCGATGAAATGTGGTTGTTCCTTACAAGTACTTCGCTTCTCTGAACCACTGACTTGGTTGCTCGTAGAACATATGCTACGATCCACCGAGTCTTTTCATATGGATTTCGCGTTAGTTTATAAGACATGGGACTTAGGGCAACTCTTACTCCGACTTCAGGTGGTGGCCCAGACATGATGGCAGCATCTCGTATGTAGAATGCACACAGTTGTTAATAAGAGGATGAGGCGGATCATAATTCATGGCTTGAGGCTATAATTTCATGGTCTCGTCACAACAATTAATGGTTGGGCTACGGAACAAACTATTGTTGAGTTGGAGATTATATTAGTCAACCAAGAAGAGTTGGATAAAGAACTGGCAGGAGTCTCCGTTAAGAATGACGAGAAAGCTCTCTATATGAAAAAGGGAGATTCTGATAGCAAAGGTCATAGTTCTATGGAATTTCAGCCTCAAGGAAATAAAACAAAGATGCCAAATAGTTGGCAACAAAGACAAGAAAGAGGGACTTTTCAGTAAGGGTGCTTGTCAAGATCGAGACAAGCCTGACGAGAAGAAGAATCGTCGGAAGAATAACCAACGTTATAATGGCGGGAAGAAAGGTAATTTTGCTCAAGACTGCTGGTACAAGAGAGCTGAAGAAAATGCCGCCACCTCTATTCATAAAAATTACAGTGAAGAAGAGTGGGATTTTCAAGCATCAGTTGCCATTTCTTCTGAAATGCTGAAAACATATGATTTCAGAGAAGAAAAATTAGCAGCCTCATGTATTGCAGAACCAGAGGAGGCAATTCTAATCTCGGTAAATGACAAAGTAATAAATTATGAAAATGATTGGATTGTTGATTTTTCTTCCTCCAATCATATGACTGAAGATGAGAAGAAATTATCAAGCATAACAAAATAGAAAGGCAAGTGAATGGTGGTGACCGCCAATAATTCCAAGCTGCCAATTACACACGTCGGTGAGACTGAGATCCTCATTATAGTCCTCATCCGATACAGCTGCACAACGTATATCATGTACCTAGGATGAAGAAGAACCAACTATTTGTATCTCAGCTTGCTGCTTCAGGGAATTACGTAGTATTCGGGCCAAACGACGTCAAGGTTGAAAGAAAGTTGAAAGAAATTGGGGCATCGATCATGGAGGGTCGACGACTCGAATTTGTATATGTAATGAAGCAGAAGTAGTGTACGTATATAAGGCGAGGAAGAACGAAACTACTGATTTGTGTCATGCATGATTGGGACACGTAAGTTATGGAAAGCTCAAGGTGATAATGAGCAAGTCCTTTTTAAAAGGTCTCCGTCAACTAGAAGTAAGAGATGCCATCGTGTGCGCTGTCTGCCAGTACGTACAGGCACATCAACTTCCTTATAATGATTCAAAGTTTCAATCAAAAGTGTCACTTCAGTTAGTCCACTCATACGTATTACGACCAATAAAGCAAACTTCAGTGGGTATCGCTATATGATTACCTTCATCGATGATTATTGTAGATACGTTTGGGCTTATTTCGTGAAGGAAAAATCGGCATCTGGAAGAGACGTGCAGAAGTATGCTTCATGCTAAAAAAGAGCCCCCAATATTTTGGGTAGAATGCATAAAGACCGCAGTCTATGTAACCAATAGATTGCCTCAAGCAAGACTCAGATTCACTTCACCCTTTGAGAAACTATGGAAGACTAGGCCCACGGTAAGCCATTTTCGAGTATTCGGATGCATATGCTATGTATTTATTCCCAATAATTTATGAATCAAGTTCGAGAAAAAGGCAATACGCTGCATTTTCGTGGGCTACGATAATTAATGGAAAGGGTGGAGGTCTTGTGATCCGACTATTGGTAGATGCTACGTCTCTCGAAATGTGGTCTTTGATAAAGCATCTTCATGGTGGTCATCATAGGAAGTTATCTTGCTAGATTCTCAAGAAATAGAGGAGAAGTTACAAGAAAAAACTACAGGAGCAATAGGAGACTAAGAGTACGCAACCTACAGAAGAAGGCAGATGCTCTCCGGAACATTCAGAAGCCAAAAGCCCATGGCAACAAAAAGAGGTGTGCAACAAATCACCTCTAGAGAGGGAAATTTTGAGCAAGCGTATATAAGACAAAGAAGAAGCTGAACGAGATCAGTCATCAATGCTACGACTATCCACGAGGAGAAGGAAACCCAATCCCAAGTATGTTAATGCTACTCTAGTTGAAGATGTGAAAGAGCCAAGTACATATGAGAAGGACTCAGAGCGTAAAGAGTGGAGGCAAGCTATGGAATAAGAAATTAGTGCTCTGAAACAAAATGAAATGTGGGATTTGGTACCCAAAACAAAAGACAAAAAACCCATATCGTGCAAATGCAAATGGCTTTATAAGGGGGGCAGCCGTATCAGTTGAAAGGTACAAAGCAAGGCTGCTTGCGCACGGGTTCTCTCAATTGTATGGGCTTGACTATGACGAAACCTTTAGCCCAGTAGCAAATATTACAAGAGTCAAATTTCTACTAGCACTCGCTGCAAGCAAGTCATGGAAGTTTTGGCAGATGGATGTGAAGATGGCATTCCTACACGGATAATTGGATAGATAAATATATATAGAGCAACCACAAGGATTTAGGAGCAAGGCTCACCCGGATCATGTGTGCAAGTTAAAGAAGGTTCTTCATGGGTTAAAGCAAGCACACCACGAGCTTGGTACGGAAAAATCACAGAATTCCTAACGCAAAGTGCGTACACAGTGGCTCCAACTGACTCAAGCTTATTAAAGAAAGCTCAAGATTGAAGGCTAGGAATTGTACTAGTATATGTGGATGATCTAATCATCACTAGAGATGATGAAAAGGAGATTGCTCAAACGAAGACTAATCTATCGGTACGCTTCCAGATGAAGGAAATTGGTGAGTTAAGGCATTTCTTGGGCCTTGAAGTAGAGTATACAAAGGTTTGAAAACCATTGTCTATCAAGAGAGCTTTTTCCATCCTAAAGCTTTTCTTACTATGTTGTTCGAGCTAAGAACATAAACATCATCCTCCCTCGTCCTTCTCATACAGATTCAGACCTAAAAATGTTGTAGATGCCCCGTTAGAGCAAAATGGAAGAAATTATAAATTAGCGAGAAGCTTTAGAAGAGTTGGCGAAGAAGAAGGAGCAAGAAAAAGGAAGCAACAAAAAAGATTATTTCATCTACGAATAATTAAGTTAAAAAACCTATTATATTGGGCACGAACAAGAAGAAGAAGACTTTAGAGAAGGAGAATTTTGAGAACGAGTAGCTAGCTTTGGCTTAATATCAGTAGTAACCGATCCATATTATCATAGAGAGAGTAAGTTTGCCTCAGAATGAAGATAGTTTGATTTATCTCCTGCTTTTGCTATGACATCCTCTCCTCTCCTTGTATTACAAGTCTTGATCTCCCTATCAGGATAGTTAGATAGTAACCTTAGCCTTTCAACTAAGCTTAGAATTAGCTTAGCACTTGAGCAAAGGAGAGATAGCAGCTCGAGCAATGAAAAAGATGAAAAAGATGCCATTAGATAATATCTCTTTCTGGTGGCAATGAAAAAGATGAGCTTAGTTGAGGAGAAGCCTGAACGCTTCAAATAGTTTAGGGTAGGTCTCAAAGTCTATCACAACCGACATGAGACGGTATGAGATGAGCATACCAAAGAGACGATGTAGCTACCCATACTTACAATTCCTATTAATACTCTGATTGCCGAGGCTGAGTGGAGGTCGAAGACGAGACTCACCAGCCTCCCTCAAACCCTAACCAGACCCTCTGTATGTCTAGAGAACGATACTCGATTTATCATTGAGTCTAGCTAACTCTAAGGCCATATAAATCTTGAAGAGTTTTCTATCTTAAGGCAGGATCTCTCCCGGCTTTGGGAAATGAGAGGTCGATCGTATAGTAAGATCCCACATCTTGCTTGCTTAAGTGAGCATTTCGGGTTCAACGAGTATGGTATAATCTCTTGGGCTTGGCTAACTTAATTTGATATGTTCTGCGCTCGGAGGTGCGGGACCTTCTTCAAAAAAACCCTTTCCAGCCGGAGACACCTAGGATAATTCTTCCGGAAAGATGAGGCCGATCGATTGGAATGTTTAAAATTTAAAATATCCTGCACCTCTTCGTGTGTTGCTTCCTGCCACTACTTTTTTAGTCTCCCACTATGGTTGAATTCATATTCAAGAGTTAAATTAATTTTTATCTAGTGGAATTATAATTTCTTTCTTCCTAAACTGGAAATACAAGCTTTTATTGAGGAGTTATGTCTTAATGTACCCAAGAGACCGCCACTTAGCCCTTAATGACATTATTAGAAAGAATATGCATGAACTGGTTGATTTACATGTATGATATATTATTTACCATTTTGGAATAAACCGGTAGGGGGTACATGCCAAACTCCCGCTTTCCTAGCAAGGAAACGATAACCTTTCTTTATGGAATCAATGAAGGTAATTTACTTGCTTTATTGTTAGAGTAAGGGTGTAAAGTCTTCGAAGAAAGAAAAAGACCTATTCCATCTGCCTATTCCGCCTTTTTGGCAACATAAATCGTAAAAGGATATACCTATGCTCGTTGACTAAGACGAAGCCTCTTTTATTGGCCAAGTCGTAAACTCTAAACCCATTGTTCTGATGCCCAGACTCAGACACTAAAGTGTTGATCCCGGGAATACTTCTTGATCCAATTCATTTATTCTATCACCTGTTGGAGTGCATCGAAAAGAGCTTCTTGGTATTGGTTTTGTGCCATGATTGGTGAGATTTTGCATTGATGATATTGTCTATGGTAGGTGCACGCTCTGTTTTTTATCTCATTCGTGGAACTATTTATTAGTCCTCAACGCCAACATCGGGTGATACTGATGGTCGGCTGGTGATTGGCCTTTAATTCTAAAAGAGCCTAGTGGGAAATGAAAAAAGAAAGAGTTTGCTTTGGCTAATGTAAGTGCACGCTCTGTTTTTTATCTCATTCGTGGAACTATTTATTAGTCCTCAACGCCAACATCGGGTGATACTGATGGTCGGCTGGTGATTGGCCTTTACTTCTAAAAGAGCCTAGTGGGAAATGAAAAAAAAAGAGTTTGGCTTTGGCTAATGTAGCTGATCTTTCATTCCGGTTAGACCCCCTTACTACTCTGTGGGTTCAGAAGGTGATCAATCATAAATGGGGCTAATTTCGTGGATGCTACTTACCTAGATGCATAAGATAGTTTAAATCCATGTAATTCAATGTTGGTTAAACTATAATCGAATATTGTAGAAAAGGAAGTGTTTGTTGTCTTTCCAACTCCTTTTAGGCAAGCAGCTTCACTCAGATCTTCTTTATTTATTGTGCTTGTCGTTCTAGGACTACTCATCCTTAACAACCTCTCCTTCCTCAACTCTTTGGTACACTCCTCTGGCTACTTGTATTGATAACGCTGGGACTAATTGAACTCAGGTTGATTTGTCCTATTCTGTCTGCCTTTCTTTAGGCACAACCATACCTTAGTTTGATTGGGCAATGAAATTTTATTTATCCCTGATCAATTTTTTTCTTGTAGTCCTCGTTGAGCTAGACCGAAGCTCTTCCCTCTAAATCCTTTGTATTGCGGGTTTTGAGCTACTCACTACTATAGTGAGAAAAGTCTAGTTGATGTAGCATAGGTGGAAGAAGATTGGACTAAGTTCCTTCCGTGGTAACTCTATTCTTGGGCTGGTGGGTTAGAAGTATCAGAATATCTTCCCCATACCTATTGGAATGAATGCTTGAATAGTCATTTCCCTTTGGCAAAGCTAGTCGACTACCTCATTCTAGCATTTCTTACTTGACTTTTTTTACTGTTGCAATTACGGCTAGACTATTGTGCTCAGATAACCAAGTCCATGCTTCATTTTTTAATGTAGTTTGGGATCGAACGAGGTTTGGGAAAAGAAAGGCTATTTTCCGTTATGGGCTTATGCATTTTTTTATCATCCCAGTAAAGTACTCAAACTACTAACTACTACTTAGTTATTGTCATTGGCTCGATAGGCTACGGAATAAACGGACGGAGGAGGGCTTGCTTGACCCTAGCCCTAGCTTCTTAAACAAGAGAAAGGATCGACTCTAACTAATCCACTACTAGTAAAGTCCAAACATGGCAGGAATGGTTAATTAAGGCTACTGATACATGTGCTAGTATTAGATTGGTAGCAATGTTGAAAAAACATTTTATAAAAGATAGGCGGAGTCACCATTTGATTATCAAATAGCGCTCTAAGAGAGATCAATAACAATTTTTCTTTCCAGTTCTTCCATTGGCGTGATAAACAAAGGGTCCTAGACAATGAGCCATGGAGTTTCGATAAGAAGGTATTGATTCTGAAGAAGGTGCAAGGAGACAAACAACCCTCCAACATCTCTTTCTTCTAAATTCCCCTCTTTGTGATAGCTTGTGGCCCCCTTTTGTTTTGAATGGTAGAAATTTGGTTGTTCCTAACTACTAGGTAACAAGATTGAGATGGATAATAGTGATGTGATTAGGGGTAGATATGTGGACATTTAGAGTCTTTCTTGATGTGCAGCAACCTATAAAGAGTAGGAGTGGAAAGCAAATATCAAATATGAGAGAATGCGCAACTTTTTTTTATCTCTTTGGGTGTTTAAGAAAGATCGGACCAATGATCACACTTTATTCTAACTGGAAGACTCTTTCTTTTTAAGTCCAAGATAAGAAAGTCTTCCTCCTAAATCAAGACAACGCCCTCATTAAGAGGAGGAGTCATTTATGGATTCCCCCGTACCGCAGTAGGAAGCCTAGCCCTTAATACTTGGAAGCTTGCTTCACTTCAAAATAGTTGTGTAGGTAGACTATAAGGAAGAGTTTTTGGGTTTAAAGAAGAAGACATATTTATGCCAAAAAGACAGACTTTCCAGGTGTTAGAGAAACAAGAAATAGGATAGGCTAGCTTCACTTCAATTTTTTCCGCTCCTGTGAAATAGAAATAGAAATAGAAATAGAAATAGAAATAGAAATAGAAATAGGATAGACTTTCCAGACTTTCCAGGTGCTTCACTTCAATTTTTTCCGCTCCTGTGACTAGGCTTCTTCTCCTGTGATATTGAATCTCTTGGAGTAACATCAGTATGAGGAGCTCACCCCAGGAAATCTAATTATTAATTAGAAGCCTCAATCGAAATAAATGGAAAAAAAGTATGTTCTCACAGTCGGGAATGAAAGAGTGAAAGCAATTTTTTTATTAGATAACTAGGCCCTTGATGCTTTCTTTGTTAATGCTACAGTTCGTTCATAGAAAGATGGAATGCTAAAAATGAAGAAGAAAGCGATCTAACAAATGAGATAAGCATTGAAATTCAACCGAGTAAGGCCGACTTACAGTGGATATAGTTGATACCGTTAAAAGAAAAGAAAGGGGTTTATCCAGTCCGAAGTTGTCGGAACAAATCGTTTGCTTTATCGAACAAAGCTTTCTTTTATTAGGGAGTCTTGGTTGCCCCCCCCCCTCCCCCCCCTATTATCAACCATTACAGCTGTATAGTTCGCGACTAGCTTTACAATATGGACAAACATGAAGGAAGAAGAAGAATGCAGGCAACAAAAATGCAAAAGAGAATAGCAAAGATTCCCGACCCAGAGCATGTTATTGACTCAACCACAAATCTATTGAATGAAGGCTTTTAGGTGCTTACTCTCATCCACAAGTTAGAAAGAAGGAAGGAAATCCCTTGACTTCGTTTATGCCCTTATGTAGTAAAGAAATAAAGTGAGGTGGGCTAAGATTCCATTCGAAGTAAGGTAATAGGATTCGATGTTGCACCATCTTCAACTCTTCTCGGGATCGGGAGTTTTTGAAAAAAAGGTCCCATCCTTCAATCTCATGATTCGTTCGACCAGGCGAGATCATGAGTGAATAAAACTAAGGAACAATGTCATTTTTTGCGGAACTTTCCATAAACATTTATACAATCATTTTAGGAGCTTATGTTTCCCTTATAGTTCTTCTAATATGTCGTGCAAGACGACTTAGGGGCGAAAACAAGAGTATGGCTGAAAGACGAAGAATCTTGTTTTTTTTTATTTAGGGTTACTTTCTCTTGTTCCTGATTTCTCTGGGTTGAGACTTTCCATAGGATCAGAAGGAATCGCTATAATGACCACCCCTTCCAGTCTAGTGCTTTTTCCAATCTTTATTTTGGGCTTGATCTTTCTTTTTCGTTGTGTAAAATAAAATAAAAAGTCAGGCACTCTACTTCTGTTTTTGTATATATCCATTCCTTTTTTTATTATTCTGTCTTTATGAGGTCTTGGACGGGAAAAGAAATGCTAGAAGAGTTGGAGACCTTATTATTCAAGTAAGATTTGTGGCTAAGCTCTTCTATAAGTGAGTTCTCTGGGCTGAGAAGGACAGGTTGGTGCTTACATCTTACGGATTGGGAAGTTCTACACTAATATGCTTTTCTTATAAATATAAGAACTCGAGAACTAGCTTCGCAACTCACCCTGAGAAGGATAGAATAGCTCGATCAGTCTCATCTCTACACATCAACTCATGGTACTCCGTGGGCCCCTTAACAGGTTGGCGATAGCATTCTCGAGGGCCATAAATCATCGCATCTATATTTATAAGGTAGGTGAAGTTTATAGGTCGAGCACTTTCGTACATATAGTAGTAAATCATGAGATAAATTCCTTTAAAGCTCGGGATTTCAGTCAGTGATAGATAGGTTGACTAGTTATCCTCTCAAAAAAAGGTCATTCAATATCAATAGTGGCAGGAAGAACACAACTCACAAGCGTACTGATAAGGCTTAACCGGAATAGAAGAAGGTTGGATGGGAGTGCGCTTCTTCAATCTTGTAGGTATCCTTATATCTGACTCTTCTTCGACGATAAAAAGAGGGAACTCATACTTATCTTTTGACTACCAGATGATAACCTTAGTTATACTGAGTATAAGAGCATGCCATCTCTACCTATAGCATAGAGGCGGGATTCATTGCCCACTACGTGAGGCACTCTCTATTTATTGGCTTTCAGGCAATGGAAGGGGCTATTCCCACTACGCGTTAACTAGAAGAGCATGAAAGAAAGATGTCATGTCAGTTTCATCCCTTATTCGTCTCCAATGCATCCCTATTAATTCTCTGCGCGTCGGTGTGGCTATTTTATCCTATTTATTTCTTCCTTCAAAGGAAACTTTCAATTTTATTCTTTCAAAAGGCAAGGCTAAACCATCCGCCCTTCATTGCAGGGGGAAAGGGGACACGATTCACAAGGGGTGGCTAGTTCTAGTAATAGAGACGGATACAGATTAGGTCCTTTTTATGAGAGACCTGGTCTTTACTTTAATCATACCCACTAGTAAGCACAATGGATTCTCCTTCATACAGGGACAGAGAGGCGAGTGATGGGCACTACTCATCATAAGAAGAAAGCAGTCATGCAAATAGAAAGGGTAAAACAATGACTCTAACTAAGTAAAGAGATTAGGTTTTTTATCATATATTTTCCATACCATAACTCTAGACTTACCCCCACTCAAACTATGTTTCATTCATACCACCCTTGTGGGTTGTTCGCAATTCACATGAAAGACCGATTAAGTACCTTGGCCCAGGTAGGTGGTGCTGAGTGTTAGGTATCGGTGGCCTAGACACACCTAGAAGGGGGGTTGAATAGGTGTAGCGGTTATCAATTACCGCTTCTCGCACCAAAACCCAGTTCTGGAAAACAACCCAGGTAATCGATTAACCAATAGGCTTAATCGATTAACTCGTAACAGAAACAAAAGTACCAGATCAGCTTCTTGCATAGTTATTCACCAACAAACAAGCAGAGATATAGAAAATATTTTTATGCACCATTAACAAGGATATAGTAAAGTATGAGTATGCAAAATATCAGCTTCAAACACGAATTAAAACAGCTTGCACAAATGGATTTTTATCCTGGTTTGTTTGCGTGTCCACTTGTAAACTACATCCAGGCCTCCCCTTCTGATCTTGGGAGATTTATCTTCACTATATTGAACACTTTGTATTATCACAACACCAATTCAATTACAAGACTCTAGACGCTTCTTTCTTGAATTTCAAGAACCTCTAACCTGGGTTTGACTATCCCTATCGCCTGAGAAAACCTTTCTCGCGATCCAGCCCAATCCAAGATCCTCGCTCTAAATTCAAGACCTCCTAGTCTTGGTGAAGATTCACTCAATCTTAATGGTGGTAAGACACCAAGAGACTAAACCCAAAGTACAAAAACAGTATACAAAAAAAAATGTTTTATCAAGCACTAAAATGCTCAAATTACAACAATGAAAAACTCAAAGATTAACCCACTCTCAAGCAACACAAGCCATCATGCATATGTGAGTTAATACAAAATAGTAAACACAAAATCTTTCTCTAATAAGAAAGCATGAACATGCAAGAAAGAATGGATGAGATTAAGCACATGAAAACAACATGCAATACACTATGAACAATATTAACTAAGCATGTTAATCTCTCTTTCTCACACATGCATCTCTCTTCTGCTTATATACAGTAAATCACGAAAATATGCTCTCAAATGAATTCTAAAAATATTATGCAATTCTAAACGTTTTTGCAATTTGCCAGAACTTATTCAAAACAGATTTGACCCTTCAAACCGTTGTTTTTAGTTACAAAGTTAAAATAGAAAACAATTATAACAGAAAACAGTCACGTTAATCGATTAAGTCACCACGTTAATCGATTAACCAGCATATATCAAAACATGATTAAATGGTAAACTACTTATATGTTATGCTTGATTCCTATACATGTTTTAGCGATTATATTATGCCTAATATGCACATATAACATGTATGGTTAATGCATGAGCATACAATAAACTAGATGAAGAAGAAAGTCAATAAGATGAAGAAAAGAGAAGGAAAGTCATGAGAGAGTGGCTAAGTCCTAGTTTAATTTTATTCATATTACAGTTAGTGCTTTTTCTTTTAAGAATGCATTTGGTCCTATCTTTCTTTCGCTAATTAGTCCATCTTTTAGTGATTGTAGTAACTCAAGTTTTATATTAGTTAGAATGGCTCTCTCATATTGAGCAATTTTGTCTAATGGCATTCGATCATAGAATCCATTGAGAGCTGCATAAATGACTAGAATTTCTTTTTCAATTGGAAGTGGTGCATATTGTGGTTGTTTCGGTACTTCTTTCAACCTTGCACCTCTATTGAGTAATGCTTGAGTTGCTGCATCATGGTCTAAGCCAAATTGAGCAAAGGCGGACACTTCGCGATATTGTGCTAATTCCAGTTTTAAACTACCACAGACTTTTTTCATAGCTTTCAACTGAGTGGCAGAATGACGCAACTAAGAGATAAGCCGATGTTAATTGCAGGTCTAATTCTGTGATAAAAGAGTTATTTTCCAAAATGATTTTTCCATCAGTAATGGAGATCACAACATAGACACAATATAATGTCTCACTCTCAAAGATGGCCCTTGAGTTCATTTGCTTTTGGTTTAATATGGTATCGATAGCAATAGCTATTTTTCCAGTTTATCAGTCCCGAATTATAAGTTCTCATTGACCACGACCTATAGGAACTAGGCTATCTACCGATTTTAACCCTGTTTGTATAGGCTCGTGCACATATTTACATTCAATAATCCTAGGGGACTTTCTCGTAGGAACATCCATAATAGATCTAGTGCGTTTGACAATACCTCCTTCTTTTATAGCGGTATCACTACCAAAGACAACTATTCTGATATTCTCATTCTCAAGATTCAACGTTTTTCCTTTCACACCGCTGGCAAATTCAACCATTTCCCCAGGTTGAATCTCATTCAATCCATAAACACATGCAATCCCATCTCCAATTGAGACTATTGGATCGATCTTTTATCCACTTTCAAATTAGTGTAAAAGTTGGTAATCCTACTTTCTAATAGAGTTGTTAGTTCCACTGCTCTTACAAACAATTCCTTAATTTCTTTTTCAGTTCATTTGACCTTGAGGTAAGGGGGAATACCGCAAAATCAAAACCGAAATGTCGAAGTGAGCTTTGGCCTATGCCTGCGATTCGGCATCCAAATTCTGCCATCACAAAATATGCCCTTCAAATCCCAAAAGGACTGGGATCTGACTCCCAAAAAAAAGAACTAGATCTGCATGGAGTTTATAGAGTTTGTCCAACGACTCCTCCCCCGTGGTGGTACGGGGATTGTTGAGAACCCAAGCTCCCCTTCCCAACCAATCCCCTTCTAGTTCCAAATCAAGGATGGCCATCCGCCGGATTATATCGACCTCGATTCGGAACTGTCTTCGGCCCAAATTCTGGTCAGAATGATCTGTTGGACCGACAACTTTTTCAATTAGGACAAGAGTCGCCATTGTATCCACTCAATCGAGTCCCCCTATAATTTCAATCGAGCTGCCACTTTATCGACTCAATCGAGTCCCCCCTATAATTTCAATCGAGTTGCCACTTTATCCACTCAATCGAGTCCCCACTAAATCCAACGACCATGATGAGAGTCACGGAGGAGCCACTCCGAAGTCAGAGTCACAGAGGAGCCACTCAATGAGCTAGCAAGTCTCCACACCAGACTATTGAATGTCTCAATATAAAGCAGAGAGTCAAAAAGTGAAAGAAAAAAAAGGATAAGCAACAAAATTAGGGATCATGCACTTCTTGTAATTACATGCTACTACTTTCATCGCTCTTCTATCCAGGAGATACTTTGACTTTCTTTGATATAGATGTGCTTGGTTGTTGATCAAAGAAAATAAAAAGATAGATGCGAGATTTTTGTGCTCTCGTTGAAAGATGTGGACCTACTCCTGGCTTCTGGGAAGATTCAACTCTAGTACGATTTGTGCATGCCGTTCTTATTTTTTACCATGACGATTCAATTGATTGAATGTAGGCATCACTTGGGTCGAGTGTTGAAAGGGTATTTATGGTGTTTTTTTTAGTTGGGAGTTTTTTTCTCTCAACAAATCGTCCTGACAGCAGTGTCAATTTGTTGAAAGATTAATACTCTCATTTTCGTTATGTTCCTTTTGTAAGTAAGAGAACTCGGTTTTATTCTTTGTTCGCCATCTCGGCTTTGTTGAAATAAATTCCAACCCCGGTATAATGGTTTCAAGAATATTCCATTTACAACTTATTTTCTTAATAATCATGTGAATAAGTCATTCCTTCTTTTATTTTAAGGCTCAAAGGGGTTAACAAAGGATATTCCTATTTTTGGTTGGTCATTTTTTGTCAAGAGGCTCATTCTAATTGAAAGAACTTGCCTTAATCATATTCTATCAAATTATGTGCAATCATGTAAAGAAAGATTCAAACAAAATCAATTGTGCAAAACCAAAAAGTTTCTCACTAAGCTCATATAATTATTGTGTTTGGCTTACACTCCCTCACAAGGTTGGTTTATGTACAACTCTTTGATTTTTAACAAATTCACAAGGTCATGATAAATGATTTTCCAAAAAGTTTGTATTTTATCCAAGTTATAACATTATGAATTATTCAAAAAAAATTCAAATTTTCATCTCATGTTGCTCATCAAAGCTTCTAATTTACAAAGTCATTGATCTTGAAAAATGTTTAAGCCAAGTTTGTGTTTATTTACTTTGTTTAGTTTCAACAAATTCACTTTTTAAATAAATCTTCAAAAAGAAAAAATAAACA